>NC_074678.1:13721410-13862936 GCF_029448725.1 Salvelinus fontinalis
AGCACATTATGTCATACTTTCTTACACAAAACATAACTAGTTAGTTAACGTTAATTACATTAAGTTTAAAAACACCACATTTTGGGAAACTGCCATGCTATTCACTTTCATTTGCATTACACAGACCAAGCCATGGGTTAGCCATATTTCAGACAGGACAAACACTGCAGTTAGCTACACTACATTTCTTAAGAACAACCAAGACCACAGTACAAACCCCAGCTACGAAAACAAATTGTTTTGTTAATAAGAAACAGTAAGTTAGCTATGGTGAACAGTCGTGGTCGGTACTGTTTAAGATGAGGCAGGACATTTTATTTTTACTTTTTATGAGCAAGGCCTTATTTCTATTACAGCATATTGGATGACTGTCAATGTAACATTGCTAGGTTTAGACTGCTACATGAAACTAGAATTTTCCCTATACCCATCATGAGTTCGCTACAACCTTGCATATGAATGAAAGTTTACAACATCGAGAGAAATTAGAGTAATCAAGGTGACTGACAGTGACACATTCAATACTGCCTTGCACACTCTTGCCTGCATCTAGCTGATCTAGGGCGTAGTCATTAGTCCAACAGTTGCAAATGAAAATTTCTATTGGACAAATTCAGGTATGTTTAACTCCGTTTCTTTCTGTTTGCTTCCATTTAAGAATTTTTCAACATAATTGGTGAAATGAATACACCCCTGATCACACGCAAGCACGGCCACAATTTCGCCACTGTACTGAGGATAGGAAACATTGTCACCACCGATAAATCTACGAAAATCTATAATTTCAAAAAGCATTTTCCACGGCTGGCCATGCTTTCCATCTGGCTACCCCTACCCGGCCACCATCTCAGCACCCCCTGCAGCAACTTGCCCAAGCCCCCCCCGCTTCTCCTTCACCCAAATCCAGACAGCTGATGTTCTGAAAGAGCTGCAAAATATGGATCCCTACAAATCTTCTGGGCTAGACAATCTGGACCCTCTCTTTCTAAAATGATCCGCCAAAATTTTTGCAACCCCTATTTACTAGCCTATTCAACCTCTCTTTCGTATCGTCTGAGATCCCCAAAGGGGGAGACACTCTAGACCCAAACTGTTACAGACCTATGTCTATCCTGCCATGCCTTTATAAAATCTTCGACAGCCAAGTTAACAAACAGACCATTTTGAATCCCACCGTACCCTCTCCACTATGCAATCTGGTTTCCAAGCTGGTCATGGGTGCACCTCAGCCACGCTCAATGTCCTAAACAATATCATAACCGCCATCGATAAAAGACAGTACTGTGCAGCAGTCTTCATCGACCTGGCCAAGGCTTTCGACTCTGTCAATAACCACATTCTTATCGGCAGACTCAATAGCCTTGGCTTCTCAAATGACTGCCTCGCCTGGTTCACCAACTACTTTTCAGACAGAGTTCAGTGTGTCAAATCGGAGGGCCTGTTGTTCGGACCTCTGGCAGTCTCTATGGGGGTGCCACAGGGTTCAATTCGGGCCGACTCTTTTCTCTGTATATATCAATGATTTCGCTCTTGCTGCTGGTGATTCTCTGATCCACCTCTAGGCAGACGACGCAATTCTGTATACATCTGGCCCTTGTTTGGACACTGTGCTAACAAACGAGCTTTAACCTCCAAACGAGCTTTAATCCCATACAACACTCCTTCCAACCGCTTTTAAATGCAAGTAAAACTAAGTGCATGCTCTTCAACCGATTGCTGCCCGCACCCTCCTGCCCGACTAGCATCACTACTCTGTATGGTTCTGATTTAGAATATGTGGACAACTAAAAATACCTAGGTGTCTGGTTAGACTGTAAACTTTACTTCCAGACTCACATTAAGAATCCCCTTCAGCGATGTCATTTACAAAATAGCCTCCAACACTCTACTCAGCAAATTGGATGTAGTCTATCACAGTGCCATCGATTTTGTCACCAAAGCCCCATATACTACCCACCACTGCGACCTGTATGCGCTCGTTGGCTGGCCCTCATTTCATATTCGTCGCCAAATCCACTGACTCCAGGTCATCTACAAGTCTTTGTTAGGTAAAGCCCCGCCTTATCTCAGCTCACTGGTCACCATAGCAGCACCCACCCGTAGCATGCGCTCCAGTAGGTATATTTCACTGGTCATCCCCAAAGCCAACTCCTCCTTTGGCCGCCTTTCCTTCCAGTTCTCTGCTGCCAATGACTGGAACGAATTGCAAAAATCACTGAAGCTGGAGACTTATATCTCCCTCACTAACTGTAAGCATCAGCTGTCAGAGCAGCTTACCGATCATTGCGCCTGTACATAGTCCATCTGTAAATAGCCCACCCAACTACCTCATTCCCATATTGTTATTTATTTTTTGCTCCTTTGCACCCCAGTATCTCTACTTGCACATTCATCTTCTGCACATCTATCACTCCAGTGTTTAATTTGCGAAATTGTAATTATTTAGCCCCTATAGCCTATTTATTGCCTTACCTCCCTAATCTTACTACATTTGCACACACTGTATATAGACCTTTCTATTGTGTTATTGACTGTATGTTTGTCTGTGTAACTCTGTGTTGTTTGTGTCGCACTGCTTTGCTTTATTTTGACCAGGTCGCAGTTGTAAATGAGAACTTGTTCTCAGCTGGCCTACCTGCTTAAATAAAGGTGAAATAAAAAATAAACAAATCTTGGCCAGGTCGCTGTTGTAAATGGGAACTTGTTCTCTACTGGCCTACCTGCTTAAATAAAGGTGAAATTTAAAAAAAGATCTCTCCTCCTCTCACCTTTTTCCTTCGATTGTGGACTTCATTGCCCAAAACAACATGTGTCCTGTTACCTTATTAATGTCATAGTCAACATAGCTACTACAACTAACACGTTAGTAAACCCGCTACAATCACGCAGTATAGTGTACAGCAAGCAGTTTAGCAGTTACACTGGCAGGCCCCGGTGGTCAATACATTAATAAAATCTTTCCTTGACTTGGAAGAGTTCCAGTGTTGGATAGCCATAGTCAGCTAGCTAACATAGCATCCCTCTCTGTTTGAACTGGGTGTTTGAGTTGGCTAAACTAGCTAGCTGCATATGCTAACTAAGTGAAAGTGAAAATAAATAAAAAATATATACCCACGAAATATAGCGAGCATGCTCTCTTTCTCTTGCTTCTCCTTAATCTTGGAATAAATTAATTAATTAAAAACTGTTCAACTATTGTCTTTCTCTTTCTTTGAGTCAACTGCTGAATGCACCAAGGTGTCCATTTAAACTACTAGCACACAGCTCATTCACCCATGCATACTCTACAAGACATGGCACCAGAGGTCTCTTCACAATCCCGAAGTCAAGAACAGACTATAGGAGGCACAAAGTACTACATAGAGCCATGACTACATGGAACTCTATTCCACATCAAGTAACTGATGCAAGCAGTAGCATCAGATTTAAAAACAGATAAACATACACCTTATGGAACAGCGGGGACTGTGAAGAGACACACACACAGGAACACACAGGAACAGACACACATACTCTACACACATGTACTGATCATTGTAATATTGTTGTATAGCGGTATTGTACATTTTGTATTGTAGATTTGTAGTAGTGTAATAATGTTTTATGATGTACTGTTCTTTTGCTTTATGTGTGATTTAAGTGCCTAAGTGTGTTTGGAACCCTGCCTTGGCAGCAGCTGATGGGGATCCTTAATAAATACAAATACAAACTACTCACCACATTTTATGCACTGTAGTGCTAGGTAGCTGTAGCTTATGCTTTTAGTACTAGATCCCTTCTCTGATCCTTTGATTGTGTGGACAACATGTCAGTTCATGCTGCAAGAGCTCTGATATGTTCCTCCGTAAGTTGTCATAATTACTGTGTAAGTCTATAGAAGAGGGTGAGAACCATTAGCCTCCTAGGTTTTGTATTGAAGTCAATGTACACAGGAGGACAGAAGCTAGCTGTCCTCCTGCTACACCATGGTGCTAACCTACAGAGTGCTGCTGAGGCAACTGTAGACCTTCATTGCAAAACAGTGTGTTTTAATAAATTATTTAGGGACACGTGAATATATATTTTGTATAATTTTATCTAAAAATTATAACTTTTTTAATGTTTTACTATTTTTATTTTTATGAAATTCACTGACGTGGATGGTCCTCCCCTTCCTCCTCTGAGGAGCCTCCACTGATGTTGAACCACATATAGTAAATGGTTCAACCAGAAACGCACATGTAATCAGAACCTCCATTGTGTATGCTTACCATACTGACAGCTCCGGCATAAACTCCATTTTCTGTCGTCTTGACATTTATAATCCAAATGTGTGCTGACTGATTAACACAGTGTCAATTTACTTTTCAGTGAGTACACAGAAAATCTGAAATCGCCATCCACAAGTAAAACGTAGTCAGGAGGCTCCACATACTGAACCAGGTTAAAACAACAACATCAGAATCATTACTTACTTACGTGACTTGCTGTGTGCCAGAATGGTCTCATAGACTAGACGTAACATAGTAAATGTAAATCCTGACATGAACAAAAAGACAAGAACGAGCTCCAAAAACACCCAAAGATGTCCTTTAAGAAACGAACACGCTATCAGTACAGTGAGGTATTACTTTAGATGTTTTACACATGGAATTTCGAAATGTATCTGCAACTTTATAATCCATTTCGGTGGAGTCATGTTGTTTCCCCCACGGAGCTGTGCAGCCCGAGCGTGCCCCTATAATACATGGAAGTTGCAAAAAATGGATTATAACATTGCGGATAAAGTTAGCAACGTCACAATTTCATGTGTACAACATCTAAAGACCTACATCACTATACTGAGAGTGCGTCTGTTTCTAAAAGGACCTATTTGGGTGTTTTTGGAGCTCGTTCCTGTCTTTTGCTTGCCGTGATACTGCACATTGAGCAATGAGGAGGTGAATCGCGATAAGTTTCTCAAAGACAAGCCAAATCACAAACAAAAGCGTAATTTACAGAAAAATGTTGATTTACTACAGAAATAGGAAACGTCTCCTCTAATGCAAAAACGAGGGTGGTTAGTCAGTGTGGAAAAATGAGCATAGAGCACGAATATCTAGCAACCCAAAAGTTCGAAACTCATCATGGACAACTAGCATTTTATTTAATTACCAACTTTGCAACCACTTACTACTTTTTTGCTACTTTGCACCTACTTAGCATGTTAGCTATCACTTCCCTTAACCCTAACGTTAACTCTTTAACCTCACTCCTAACCTTAACCCTAACCCCTTGCCTAGCTAAGGTTAGCCACGTAGCTAACATTAGCGTTAGACACCTAGCTAACGCTAGCCACAACAAATTGGAATTCGTAAATTATCACACGTATTGCAAATTCATAACATATTGTACAAATAGAAAATTTGTAACATATCAAACGAATTCATGACATATCTTGCAAAATGGATCACGGTAATCCACAAAGTAAGACAAACCATACGAAACTTAACATATCACACTAAATGGAGTGTTACAGATTTACGTTCAGAATAATACGAAATGCTATGAGATCAGGATGCAGCCAGCCTGCAGCGGGGTGCACTTAAAATAACATGAAATGCTTGTTAACTACATGATTAAATGAGTCTGTTTTCAACAAATTAACTGTTTTAGACTATTGTACACCACATGTCCAAAGTATGTGGACACCTGCTCGTTGAACATCTCATTACAAAATCATGGGCGTTAATATGGAGTTGGTCTCGCCTTTGCTGCTCTAACAGCCTCCACTCTTCTGGGAAGGCTTTCCACTAGATATTGGAACATTACTGTGGGGACTTGCTTCCATTCAGCCACAAGAGCATTAGAGCGGTTTGGCACTGATGTTGGACGATTAGGCCTGGCTCACAGTCGGCATTCCAATTCAGCCCAAAGGTGTTTAATGGGGTTGAGGTCAGGGCTCTGTGCAGGCCAGTCAAGTTCTTCCACACTGATCTCAACAAACCATTTCTGTATGGTCTTCCCCAAACTGTTGCCACAAAGTTGGAAGCACAGAATCATCTAGATAAATTGTCGTTGTATGCTGTAGCGTTAAGATTTCTCTTCACTGGAACTAAGGGGCCTAGCCCAAACCATGAAAACAACCCCAGACCATTACTCCTCCTCCACCAAACTTTACAGTTGGCACTATGCACTGGGGCAGGTAGCGTTTTCCTGGCATCTGCCAAAACCAGATTTGTCCGTCGGACTGCCAGATGGTGACTCATCACTCCAGAGAACGCGTTTTCACTGCTCCAGAGTCCAAAGGCGGCAATCTTTACATCACTCCAGCCGATGCTTTTCTTTCTGCATAGTGATCTTAGGCTTGTGTGCGGCTGCTCGACGAAGGAAACCCATTTCATGAAGCTTCCAATTTGGCTTGGTCCCTAAGAGCCCTTTTTACATGTTACACACTTCAGCACTCGGCGGTCCCGTTCTGTGAGCTTGTGTGGCCTACTATATCGCAGCTGAGCCGGTGTTGCTCCTAGACGTTTCCACTTCACAATAACATCACTTCCAGTTTACCAGGGCAGCTCTAGCAGGGCAGAAATCTGAGGAAGTGACTTGTTGAGGAAGTGACTAAAAAGTAACTGAGCTCTTCAGTAAGGCCATTCTGCTGACAATGTTTGTTTATTGAGATGGCTGTGTGCTCAATTTTATACACCTGTCAGCAACAGGTGTGGCTGAAATTTTCAAATCCACAAATTTCAAGGGGTGTCCACATACTTCTGTATATATAGTGTATTTTAACCAAACAATATAAATAAACGTGAAATCACTACTTAATGAATGAACACTTCCAGACATTTAAACGGTTTGTTGAGGTCAATGTGTTAAGAACAGGCATCATAGTGCAATGGTTAAAGTTACCGCTTGTGTATCAGAACATTGCGGGTTTACATCCCGGAGCAGTTATTTTTACCATTATTTTGTTTATAGTTTTGACAGCCCCCTCCCGACACACACACAGTTATTTGCATGTATTAGGTGGCCCTTAAAAAGAGCCTTTGGGTTCGTGGAGAGGCAGGCAAGTGCCAGTGCGTGTGGTGGTTTGTGTTAGTACTACTGTATGACCAATATACCAGGGCTAACGGCTGTATCCATGCACTCCACGTTGCATCGTGCTAAGAACAGCCCTTGGCCATGGTATATTAGTCATATACCACAGCCCCTCAGGCCTTATTGCTTAATTACACTGAACAAAAATATAAACTCAACATGCAACAGTTTTAAAGATTTTACTGAGTTACAGTTCAGTTCATATAAGGAAATCAGTCAGTTGAAATACATTCATTAAGCCCTAATCTATGGATTTCACATGACTGGGCAGGGGTGCAACCATGGGTGGGCCTGGAAGGGCATAAGCCCACCCACTTGGCAGCCAAGCCCACCCACTAGGGAGGCAGGCCCAGCCAATCAGACTTTGTCATGGCGCTGACAGACACATGAAAGCTCTGGTTCTAGCTCCTAAGGAACTTTGAAGTGTATATGTTTTTTGTGTTATTTCTTACATTATTTGCCCAGAATTTGATTTATTTTATTATTTACAGCCAGAAAGAGGTAGTCGGAGCGGACTTCTAGTCCGACTCAGGAGGCTTGCACACCATCCAGTATATTACTCTCGAATGTTCAGTCCCTGGACAATAAAGTAGACAGGCTCAGGGCGAGGATATCCTTCCAGAGAGACATCAGGGACTGTAACATACTCTGTTTCACGGAATCATGGTTCTCTCCGGATATACTGTCCCCGTCCATACAGCCAGATGGGTTCTCAGTAGACAGGAATAAAGAACTCTCCGGGAAGAAGAAAGGTGGATGAGTATGTTTCATGATTAACTTTTCATTGTGTGATTTTTTATCACATCTTCTCCTGCTCCTCCCCTCCGGCATACGGCGTTGCCAGAATACTAACCACAGGTCCTGGGATTCATCATTGCACACACCTGGACTTCATTCGCTTCATTCTTTCCTCCCCTTTATATGTCACTCACGTATGTTTTTTCACCAGTTGGTATTGTTCTTGTTTACTGGGGTGTAGCCTTATGGTATTGACTTGTTACTGGTTTTGTTGTTTTATTAAACGTTTCACCTGCACCTGCTTCCCGACTCACAGCTCCGTTATTACATTGTGATAACTTTTGTTCAACCAACCTAGAATACCTCACAAACAAATGCCAACCATATTATGTCCCAAGAGAATTCTCTTTGGTTAGAGTCACAGCCTTATATATTCCCACTCAAGCCGATACCACGACGGCCCTCAAGGAACTACACTGGACTTTGTGAAAACTGGAAACCACATATCCCGAGGATGCATTTATTGTAGCTGGGAACTTTAACAAACCAAATTTGAGGAAAACGCTACCGAAGTTCTATCAACACATTGCCTGTAGTACTCGCGCTTCAAAAACTCTCAACCAGTGTTACTCTCCCTTCTGGGATGGTTACAAGGCCCTCCCTCACCCTCCTTTCGGCAAATCAGATCACATCTCCATTCTGCTCCAAGCAGGAAGTACCCATGCTAAGGTCTATTCAACTCTGTTCTGACCCATTGGAATCCATGCTTCAAGATTGTTTTGATCATGCGAACTGGGATATATTCCGGGTTGCCATTGAGAATAACATTGACGTATAAACTGACACAGTGACTGAGTTCATCAGGAATTGTATAGGGGATGTTGTTTTCACTGTGACTATTAAAACCTAACCAAAAACCGTTGATATGTGGCAAACAGTGCAGTTATGCCGTCCGTAAGACAATCAAACAGGCCAAACTTCAGTAGAAAGACATAGTGTAGTCGCAATTCAAGGGCTCAGACATGTGACATATGTGGCAGGGACTCCAGACAATCACGTATTACAAAGGAAAACCAGCCATGTTGCGGACACCGATGTCTTGCTCCCGAACAAGCTAAACACCTTCTTCGCCCGCTTTGAGGATAACACAGCGCCACTGACGCGGCCCGCTCCCAAAGACTGTGGGCTATCGTTCTTCATGGCCGATTTGAGTAAGACATTTAAGTGTGTTAACCCTCACAAGGCTGCCGGCCCAGATGGCATCCCTAGCCGCATTCTCAGACCATGCGCAGACCAGCTGGCTGGAGTGTTTATGGACATATTCAATCTCTCCCTATTTCAGTCTGCTGTCCCCACTTGCTTTAAGATGTCCAACATTGTTCCTGTACCCAAAAAGGCAAAAGTAACTAAACTAAATAACTATCGATACCGTAGCACTCACTTCTGTCATCATGAAGTGCTTTCATAGACTAGTTAAAGATTATATCACTTCCACCTTACCTGACACCCTAGACCCTCTTCAATTTTCATACCATCCCAATAGATCCACAGACGATGCAATTGCCATCACACTGCACACTGCCCTATCCCATCTGGACAATAGCTATGTAAGAGCGGGTTGGAGCGAGTAGTCACACATCGCTTCGCTCCACAGGCAATATTACATTTCATTACATTACAACGGTTTGATTTGTTTGATCTGAGCAATTTTTCTTAGCTAGCTACATAGCCGTCTTTGTATCAAAGATAATTGTGTAGTTTAGAGTAATTATCGAGGTTAGCTAGCCAGCTATTTTCGTCCTTCTAACGTAGTCAACACTGCTAGCTAGCCAGCTAGCCAACTTCTACCGAATAGCAGCACTGTAGAAACTATTACATTACAACGGAACGACTTGATTAGTGTAGTGTTAGCTAGCTACATAGTTGTCTTTGCTGTCTTTGTATCTAAGATAATTGTGTAGTTTAGAGTAATTATCGAGGTTAGCTAGCCAGCTATTTTTTGTCCGCCGCGCCACGCCACCGTTCTCCTACCTAGTCAACAACTGCTAGCTAGCTAGTCAACTTTCAAACAAAGTCAACAACGCAGCCACTGCTAGCTAGCCTACTTCACCAGCCAGCAGTACTGTATCATTTTAATCATTTTAGTCAATAAGATTTTTGCAACGTAAGCTTAACTTTCTGAACATTTGAGACGTATAGTCCACTTGTCATTCCAATCTCCTTTGCATTAGCGTAGCCTCTTCTGTAGCCTGTCAACTATGTGTCTGTCTATCCCTGTTCTCTCCTCTCTGCACAGACCATACAAACGCTTCACACCGCGTGGCCGCTGCCACTCTAACCTGGTGGTCTCAGCGCGCACGACCCACGTGGAGTTTCAGGTCTCCGGCAGCCTCTGGAACTGCCTATCTGCGGCCAACAAGGCAGAGTTCATCTCAGCCTATGCTTCCCTCCAGTCCCTCGACTTCTTGGCACTGACGGAAAAATGGATTACCACAGATAACACTGCTACTCCTACTGCTCTCTCCTCGTCTGCCCATGTGTTCTCGCACACCCCGAGAGCTTCTGGTCAGCGGGGTGGTGGCACTGGGATCCTCATCTCTCCCAAGTGGACATTCTCTCTTTCTCCCCTGACCCATCTGTCTATCGCCTCCTTTGAACTCCATGCTGTCACAGTTACCAGCCCTTTCAAGCTTAACATCCTTATAATTTATTGTCCTCCAGGTTCCCTTGGAGAGTTCATCAATGAGCTTGACGCCTTGATAAGTTCCTTTCCTGAGGATGGCTCACCTCTCACAGTTCTGGGTGACTTTAACCTCCCCACGTCTACCTTTGACTCATTCCTCTCTGCCTCCTTCTTTCCACTCCTCTCCTCTTTTGACCTCACCCTCTCACCTTCCCCCCCTACTCACAAGGCAGGCAATACGCTTGACCTCATCTTTACTAGATGCTGTTCTTCCACTAATCTCATTGCAACTCCCCTCCAAGTCTCCGACCACTACCTTGTATCCTTTTCCCTCTCGCTCTCATCCAACACTTCCCACTCTGCCCCTACTCGGATGGTATCGCGCCGTCCCAACTTTCGCGCTCTCTCCCCCGCTACTCTCTCCTCTTCCATCCTATCATCTCTTCCCTCTGCTCAAACCTTCTCCAACCTATCTCCTGATTCTGCCTCCTCAACCCTCCTCTCCTCCCTTTCTGCATCCTTTGACTCTATATGTCCCCTATCCTCCAGGCCGGCTCGGTCCTCCCCTCCTGCTCCGTGGCTCGACGACTCATTGCGAGCTTACAGAACAGGGCTCCGGGCAGCCGAACGGAAATGAAGGAAAACTCGCCTTCCTGCGGACCTGGCATCCTTTCACTCCCTCCTCTCTACATTTTCCTCTTCTGTCTCTGCTGCTAAAGCCACTTTCTACCACTCTAAATTCCAAGCATCTGCCTCTAACCCTAGGAAGCTCTTTGCCACCTTCTCCTCCCTCCTGAATCCCCCCCCCCCCACCTCCCTCTCTGCGGATGACTTCGTCAACCATTTTGAAAAGAAGGTCGACGACATCCGATCCTCGTTTGCTAAGACAAACGACACCGCTGGTTCTGCTCACACTGCCCTACCCTGTGCTTTGACCTCTTTCTCCCCTCTCTCTCCAGATGAAATCTCGCGTCTTGTGACGGCCGGCCGCCCAACAACCTGCCCGCTTGACCCTATCCCCTCCTCTCTTCTCCAGACCATTTCCGGAGACCTCCTCCCTTACCTCACCTCGCTCACCGTCTTCAAGAGAGCGAGAGTTGCACCCCTTCTGAAAAAACCTACACTCAATCCCTCCGATGTCAACAACTACAGACCAGTATCTCTTCTTTCTTTTCTCTCCAAAACTCTTGAACGTGCCGTCCTTGGCCAGCTCTCCTGCTATCTCTCTCAGAATGACCTTCTTGATCCAAATCAGTCAGGTTTCAAGACTAGTCATTCACCTGAGACTGCTCTTCTCTGTGTCACGGAGGCGCTCCGCACTGCTAAAGCTAACTCTCTCTCCTCTGCTCTCATCCTTCTAGACCTATCGGCTGCCTTTGATACTGTGAACCATCAGATCCTCCTCTCCACCCTCTCCGAGTTGGGCATCTCCGGCGCGGCCCACGCTTGGATTGCGTCCTACCTGACAGGTCACTCCTACCAGGTGGCGTGGCGAGAATCTGTCTCCGCACCACGTGCTCTCACCACTGGTGTCCCCCAGGGCTCTGTTCTAGGCCCTTTCCTATTCTCGCTATACACCAAGTCACTTGGCTCTGTCATATCCTCACATGGTCTCTCCTATCATTGCTATGCAGACGACACACAATTAATCTTCTCCTTTCCCCTTTCTGATAACCAGGTGGCGAATCGCATCTCTGCATGTCTGGCAGACATATCAGTGTGGATGACGGATCACCACCTCAAGCTGAACCTCGGGGAAGGACTGCCCGTTCCATGACAACTCCATTGTTGACAACTCCATTGTGTCCTCCTCCCAGAGTGCTAAGTACCTTGGCGTGATCCTGGACAACACCCTGTAGTTCTCAACTAACATCAAGGCGGTGACCCGTTCCTGTAGGTTCATGCTCTACAACATTCGCGAGTACGACCCTGCCTCACACAGGAAGCGGCGCAGGTCCTAATCCAGGCACTTGTCATCTCCCGTCTGGATTACTGCAACTCGCTGTTGGCTGGACTCCCTGCCTGTGCCATTAAACCCCTACAACTCATCCATAACGCCGCAGCCCGTCTGGTGTTCAACCTTCCCAAGTTCTCTCACGTCACCCCGCTCCTCCGCTCTCTCCACTGGCTTCCAGTTGAAGCTCGCATCCGCTACAAGACCATGGTGCTTGCCTACGGAGCTGTGAGGGGAACGGCACCTCCGTACCTTCAGGCTCTAATCAGGCCCTACACCCAAACAAGGGCACTGCGTTCATCCACCTCTGGCCTGCTCGCCTCCCTACCTCTGAGGAAGTACAGTTCCCGCTCAGCCCAGTCAAAACTGTTCGCTGCTCTGGCACCCCAATGGTGGAACAAACTCCCTCACGACGCCAGGTCAGCGGAGCCAATCACCACCTTCCGGAGACACCTGAAACCCCACCTCTTTAAGGAATACCTAGGATAGGATAAAGTAATCCTTCTAACCCCCCCCCTTAAAAGATTTAGATGCACTATTGTAAAGTGGTTGTTCCACTGGATATCATAAGGTGAATGCACCAATTTGTAAGTCGCTCTGGATAAGAGCGTCTGCTAAATGACTTAAATGTAATGTAAATGTAAGAATGCTGTTCATTTTCTACAACTCTGCGTGGCCACGCACGCCTCCAATTCAATCATGAAGTTTCTAGATGACACAACAGCAGTAGACCTGATTACCAGCAATGACGAGACAGCCTACAGGGAGGAGGTGAGGGCACTGGCGGAGTGGTGCCAGGAAAATAACCTCAAATTCAACAAAACAAAGGAGCTGATCGCGGACTTCAGGAGACAGCAGAGGGAGCACACCCACGTCCACATCGATGGGACCACAGTGGAGAAGGTGAAATGCTTCATACACATCACTGATAATCTGAAATGGTCCACCCACACAGACAGTGTGGTGAAGACCCTCACAAACTTTTACAGATGCACCATTGAGAGCATCCTGTCGGTCGGTATCACAGCCTGGTACGGCATCTGCACCACCACAACCGCAGAGCTTTCCAGAAGTTGGTGCGGTCTGCCTAATGCGTCACCTGGGATACACTGCCTGCCCTCCTTGATGTCACAGGAAGGCCAGCACTTGATGTCACAGGAAGGCCAAAAAGATCATCAAGGACATCAACCACCCGAGCCACAGCCTGTTCACTCAGCTATAATCCAGAAGGCGACGTCAGTACAGGTGCATCAAAGCTGGGACCAAAAGACTGAAAATAGCTTCTCTCTTAAGGCAATCAGACTGTTAAAACTTCTTGACACTAGGGGGGTGCCATTTCGACTTTGTAAAAATGAGTTCCCAAATTAAACTGCCTCGTACTCAATTCTTGCTCGTACAATATGCATATTATTATTACTATTGGATAGAAAACACTCTATAGTTTCTAAAACCGTTTGAATTATTTCTCTGAGTGAAACAGAACTCATTCTGCAGCACATTTCCTGTCAGGGAGTGAGATTTCAGAAATCGAGGTCCCTGTTCTGAGGTCAGTTTATAAGTCCCCATGTAAGCCATCAGGCTACATGCACTGCATACGCCTTCCTCTAGATGTCAGTAAGCGGTGAGAATTTGAATGGAGTCGATTGCGCAATCTGGGGCCCTATATAAGACCGTGGAACGGAAGTACCGTCCTTTTCAACGGTGCGCCTGGCGCATCAGGGACATCACTATGGCCTCCTGCAAAGCTTTCGTTTTAGCAGTTCTGTATCTCCGGTCATGTTTTTATTCGTTATAGTTGTTAAAGACATCATAAGGTAGTTAATTTAAACCGATTTATAACAGTTTATATCAGTTTATTGCGATTTTCCTGGATTTATTTGTCATGCGCTTTCACGAGTTGGACACCTCTTCAGTGGGTGGCTAACGTTAGCGGCTATTTCGACAGGACAAGAGGACATCTTTCAACCAAAAGACGATTGTTCTGGAGAAAGGACACCTTGCCCAAGATTCTGATGGAAGCTCAGCAAATAGTAAGCAGTCTTTATGCTGTTAATTCGTACTTATGTTGACAAATGTCAAATAATAATTCCGCCATGAATTATGGTGCGATCTCGCTTTAGCGCACGCTGTATGCTTGAAGTAACGTTAATTTTAAAAATGTAACCCAGCGATTGCATTAAGAACTAATTTGTCTTTCAATTGCTGTCCAACCTGTATTTTTTTAATCAAGTTTATGAATAGTTTTCGATTAGAATAGGTGCCTCTCCAAGATGGCGCCGGACAGATTGCTTGAGGTTTTGGACACTAATCACATTGTATAAGCACGATTTGTGCCGCTAAATATGCACATTTTCGAACAAACTCTATATGGATTGTGTAATATGATGTTATAGGACTGTCATCTGAAGAATCCTGAGAAGGTTAGTGAAAAAATTAATATATTTTGGTGGTTTATACGTTATCGCTATTTTTGCCTTGAATCAATGCTGTTGTGATGTTTGCTATTGTGGTAAGCTAATATAACGCTATATTGTGTTTTCGCTGTAAAACACTTAGAAAATCTGAAATATTGGCTGGATTCACAAGATCTGTGTCTTTCATCTGCTGTACGCTGTGTATTTTTAAGAAATGTTTTATGATGAGTAATTAGCTAATACACGATGGTCTCTGTAGTTATTCTAGTCGCTTTGGTGAGAGTTGTGATAGTGGCTGCAATGGTAAACTATGATTTATACCTGAAATATGCACATTTTTCTAACAAAACATATGGTATACAATAAATATGTTATCAGACTGTCATCTGGGGAAGTTGTTTCTTGGTTAGTGGCTATTTATATCTTTATTTGGTCGAATTTGTGATAGCTACTGATGGAGTAAAAAAATGATGGAGTAAAAAAGTGGTGTCTTTTGCTAACGTGGTTAGCTAATAGATTTACATATTGTGTCTTCACTGTAAAACATTTTAAAAATCAGAAATGATGGCTGGATTCACAAGATGTGTGTCTTTCATTTGGTGTCTTGGACTTGTGATTTCATGAACATTTTATTATATGATATCCCTGTGGCTTTAGGCTAGGCTATGCTAGTCAGCTTTTTTGATGGGGGTGCTCCCGGATCCGAGGTTGGGGGGCGTTAAAGGTTAAATAGCCATCACTAGCCAGCCTCCACCCAGTACTCTGCCCTGAACTTAGTCACTGTCTCTAGCTGGCTGCCACCCGGTTACTCAACAAGGTAACTTAGAGGGTGCTGCCCTATGTACATAGATATGGAATCACTGGTCACTTTAATAATGGAACACTGGTCACTTTAATAATGTCTACATACTGTTTTACACATTTACACATTTACATTACACATATGTATATGCTGTACTCTACAGTATTCTAGTTTATCTCACTCCGACGTTGCTCATCCTAATATCTAGTATTTATTAATTCCATTATTTTACTTTTATCCTTGTGTTTATTGTTATGAATTGTTACAGTTGAAGTCGGTAGTTTACATACACCTTAGTTTTTCACAATTCCTGACATTTAATCCTAGTAAGAATTCTCTGTCTTAGGTCAGTTATCACCACTTCATTTTAAGAATGTGAAATGTCAGAATAATATTACAGAGAATGATTTATTTCAGCTTTTATTTATTTTATCACATTCCCAGTGGGTCAGAAGTTTACATACACTCAATTAATATTTGGCAGCTGTCGTGCCCTGACCTTAGAGAGCCTTTTTTATGTCTCTTTTTGGTTTGGTCAGGGTGTGATTTGGGTGGGCATTCTATGTTCGGGTTTTCTATGTTTTTGTAGTTCTGTCTATCGTTGTCTCTGATTGGGAATCATACTTACTCAGCCTTTTCTGATTTTGTCATTGTGGGAAGTTGTCTATGTTAGGGGAACTATAGCCCTTGTAAGCTTCACGGTCATTTTTGTTATTTCTTGTTTTGTTGGCGACATTTTTCGAAATAAAAGAACATGTACGCTCACCACGCTGCACCTTGGTCTCCCTTTAACGACGAGCGTGACAGTAGCATTGCCTTTAAATTATTTAACTTGGGTCAAATGTTTCGGGTAGCCTTCCACAAGCTTCCCACAAGTAAGTTTTGGCCCCTTCCTCCTGACAGAGCTGGTGTAACTGAGTCAGATTTGTAGGCCTCCTTGCTCGTACTTGCTTTTTCAGTTCTGCCCACACATTTTCTATGGGATTGAGGTCAGGGCTTTGTGATGGCAATTCCAATACCTTGACTTTGTTGTCCTTAAGCCATTCTGCCACAACTTTGGAAGTATGCTTGGGGTCATTGTCCATTTGGAAGACCCATTTGCG
Organism: Salvelinus fontinalis; assembly: GCF_029448725.1. Taxonomy (NCBI): domain Eukaryota; kingdom Metazoa; phylum Chordata; class Actinopteri; order Salmoniformes; family Salmonidae; genus Salvelinus; species Salvelinus fontinalis. The sequence goes on from NC_074678.1 coordinate 13,738,164, forward strand.
ACCAAGCTTTAACTTCCTGACTGATGCTTCAATATATCCACATAATTTACCTACCTCATGATGCCATATATTTTGTGAAGTGCACCCGTCCCTCCTGCAGCAAAGCACCCCCACAACATGATGCTGCCACCCACGTGCTTCACGGTTGGGATGTTGTTCTTCGGCTTGCAAGCCTCCCCCTTTTTCCTCCAAACATAACGATGGCTATTATGGCTAAACAGTTCTATTTTTGTTTCATCAGACCAGAGGACATTTCTCCGAAAAGTACAATCTTTGTCCACACACACACACACACACACACACACACACACACACACACACACACACACACACACACACACACACACACACACACACACACACACACACACACACACACACACACACACACACACACACACACACACACACACACACAGAGACACTCATCCACACACATGCACACCACTTACCAGACTTAATATTATGCTAAATACTTCACTATTTAAACACTTGCCTAACAACTCCCCCTTCCCCAAAACAAGTGTACATTTTGGACTATGAATTGTGCCTTCATGTATTATACTGATGCTAAAATGTTTATTATATTCCACTGAGGCATTTACTTTATGTCCATATTCTTATATTTTATCATTTCTTATTGTTGTTTGTCGAGAAGGAACCTGCAAGTAAGCATTTCTTTGGACAGTGTATACCATGTGTATCCTGTACGTACATATGACTAATAAAACTTGAAACTTGAGAAAGGTTTATCATGGATGCTCTGCTACAGGTTTATCATGGAAGCCCTGCAACAGGAAGACATATCATGGAAGCCTGTTACAGGTTTATCATGGAAGCCCTGTTACAGGTTTATCATGGAAGCCCTGTTACAGGTTTTGACTGAGAAGGACCCTTTTTTTGATCATCACTGTTTGCAATCATGAAAATTCCTGTCTCTCTTCCTCCCCATTTCTTCACCTCTCCATTGCTCTCTGTCTCGCTTCCTCTCTCTCCCCACTCTTCCACCCCTCTCTCTTTTCTCCTGTCCCTCTTCCACCACTCTGTCCCCCCTCTCCCCCGCTCTCCTCTACCCTGCTCTTCTCTCCCTCTACCCCTCCTCCCCCTCCTCTTCCCTCACTCTCCCTCTACCCCTCCCCCTCATCTCTCCAGGAGAACCACTGTAGGCGTATAAAGATTCTGGGGGACTGTTACTACTGTGTGTCAGGTCTGACCCAACCCAAGGCAGACCATGCACACTGTTGTGTAGAGATGGGCCTGGACATGATCGACACTATCACGTGAGTCTGCACTGACCACACACGCACACGCACGCGCACGCACACACACACACACACACACACACACACACACACACACACACACACACACACACACACACACACACACACACACACACACACACACACACACACACACACACACACACACACACACACACACACACACACACACACACACACACTCAGAGAGACATAGTGTCACAGTGTTGATCCCATACTCCAAAATGAGAAGCAGAGCATTTCTGCTGTTGTGTTGTTTTCCTGTCTTTCTGTTGAGCGGATGGTTGTCAATGCTGGAGCTCATTATCACCCAGGACAAGTGTTGCCATACACACTCCTCTCTCCTCCCTCACCTCTCTCATACACACTCCTCTCTCCTCCCTTGCTCATAAATTGTCCTCTCTCCTCACCTCGCTCATACACACTCCTCTCTCCTCCCTTGCTCATAAATTGTCCTCTCTCCTCACCTCGCTCATACACAGTCTTATCTCTTCCCTTGCTCATACACACTCCCCTCTCTTCCCTTGCTCATACACAGTCCTCTCTCCTCACCTCGCTCATACACACTCCTCTCTCTTCCCTCCCTCATTCACATTCCTCTCTCCTCCCTTGCTCATAAATTGTCCTCTCTCCTCACCTCGCTCATACACACTACTCTCCCCCTTCTCTCTCATTTCTCTCTCTATTCCATATGGTCCTCTCTTCCTCTCTCTATTCCATATGGTCCTCTTTTCCTCTCTCTATTCCATATGGTCCTCTCTTTCTCTCTCTATTCCATATGGTCCTCTCTTCCTCTCTCTATTCCATTTGGTCCTCTCTTCCTCTCTCTATTCCATATGGTCCTCTCTTCCTCTCTCTATTCCATATGGTCCTCTCTTCCTCTCTCTATTCCTTATGATCCTCTCTTCCTCTCTCTTCCATATGGTCCTCTCTTCCTCTCTCTATTCCTTATGGTCCTCTCTTCCTCTCTCTATTCCATATGGTCCTCTCTTCCTCTCTCTATTCCTTATGGTCCTCTCTTTCTCTCTCAATTCCATATGGCCCTCTTTTTCTTTCTCTTCTTGAATTATCCACCTTCTCCCTTTAGATTCCCCTTCTCTCCCTCCATATATACTCATGTGGAGGAAAGGGAGACTGTGGTGGAAATAGTCCCACTTTATCTCCTCAAAGCCATACCACTAAGACAGGGACTGGACACATGCACGCACGTACACACAGACACACACGCACACACACACACACACACACACACACACACACACACACACACACACACACACACACACACACACACACACACACACACACACACACACACACATACAGGTAGGTATCAGCGCTACAAATCAAATCAAATCAAATTTTATTGGTCACATACACATGGTTAGAAGATGTTATTGCGAGTGTAGCGAACTGCTTGTGCTTCTAGTTCCGACGTTGCAGCAATATCCAACATCTATTCTAACAATTCCACAACAACTACCTAATGCACACACATCTAAGTAAAGGAATGGAATAAGGATACAGTTGAAGTCGGAAGTTTACATACACCTTAGCCAAATACATTTAAACTCAGTTTTTCACAATTCCTGACATTTAATCCTAGTAAAAATTCCCTGTCTTAGGTCACTTAGGATCACCACTTTATTTTAAGAATGTGAAATGTCAGAATAATAGTAGAGAGAATTATTTATTTCAGCTTTTATTTCTTTCATCACATTCTCAGTGGGTCAGAAGTTTACATACACTCAATTAGTATTTGGTAGCATTGCCTTTAAATTATTTAACTTGGGTCAAATGTTTCGGGTAGCCTTCCACAAGCTTCCCACAATAAGTTGGGTGAATTTTGGCCCATTCCTCCTGACAGAGCAGGTGTAACTGAATCAGGTTTGTAGGCCTACTTGCTCGCACACGCTTTTTCAGTTCTGCCCACACATTTTCTATAGGATTGAGGTCAGGGCTTTGTGATGGCCACTCCAATACTTTGACTTTGTTGTCCTTAAGCCATTTTGCCACAACTTTGGAAGTATGCTTGGGGTCATTGTTCATTTGGAAGACCTATTTTCGACCAAGCTTTAACTTCCTGACTGATGTTTTGAGTTGTTGCTTCAATATATCCACATGATTTCCCTTCCTCATGATGCCAGTCCCTCCTGCAGCAAAGCACCCCCACAACATGATGCTGCCACCCCCGTGCTTCACGGTTGGGATGGTGTTCTTCGGCTTGCAAGCCTCCCCCCTTTTCCTCCAAACATAACGATGGTCATTATGGCCAAACAGTTCTATTTTTGTTTCATCAGACCAGAGGACATTTCTCCAAAAAGTACGATCTTTGTCCCTATGTGCAGTTGCAAACCGTAGTCTGGCTTTATTATGGCGGTTTTGGAGCAGTGGCTTCTTCCTTGCTGAGCGGCCTTTCAGGTTATGTTGATATAGGACTCGTTTTACTGTGGATATAGATACTTTTGTACCTGTTTCCTCCAGCATCTTCACAAGGTCCTTTGCTGTTGTTCTGGGATTGATTTGCACTTTTCACACCAAAGTATGTTCATCTCTAGGAGACAGCACCGTCTCCTTCCTGAGTGGTATGACAGCTCCGTGGTCCCATGGTGTTTATACTTGCCTACTATTGTTGAAGCATGTGGGGACAGCAGACTGGGATAGGGAGAGATTGAATATGTCCGTAAACACACCAGCCAGCTGGTCTGCACATGCTCTGAGGACACGGCTAGGGATGCTGTCTGGGCCAGTCCTGCGAGGGTTAACACGTTTGAATGTCTTACTTACGTCGGCCACGGAGAAGGTGAGCCCACAGTCCTTGGTAGCGGATCCCATCGGTGGCACTGTATTATCCTCAAAGCGGGCAAAGAAGGTGTTTAGTTTGACTGGAAACAAGACGTCGGTGTCCGTGACGTGGCTGGTTTTCCTTTTGTGGTCCGTGATTATCTGTAGACCCTGTCACATATGTCTCGTGTCTGAGCCGTTAAATTGCGACTCCACTTTGTCTCTGTACTGACATTTCACTGTTTTGATTGCCTTCCGGAGGGAATAACTACACTGCTGGTATTCGGCCATAATCCCAGTCACCTTTCCATGGTTAAATGCGATGGTTCGCGCTTTCAGTTTTGCGTGAATGCCGCCATCTCTCCACGGTTTCTGGTTAGGTTAGGTTTTAATAATCACAGTTGGAACAACATCTCCTATACACTTCCTTATAAACTCACTCACCGAATCAGCGTATACGTCTATGTTATTCTCTGATGCTTCCCGGAACATATCCCAGTCCGCGTGATCAAAACAATCTTGAAGCATGGATTCCGATTGGTCAGACCAGCATTGAATAGTCCTTAGCACGGGTCCATCCTCTTTTGAGTTTCTGCTAATAGGAAGGCAGGAGCAAAAGGGAGTCGTGGTCAGATTTGCTGAAAGGAGGGCGGTGGAGGGCTTTGGAGTAGCAGTGATCCACTCTTGGAATTAGTGGTGACTCGGGGAACCCCTGAGATCCTCAAGGAACAACTGGAGTTCCTCAAGGAACCATTGCCATTGGTCAATTGTTCATATTTGCACCTTTGGTGTATTTAACCAGGCTAGGCCGTTTTAGCGGCAAAAAGCTTCTGGTGGGGGGGTGGCTGGGATGAAAAAAAAACAAAAAAAACAATGTAAGACAAAATGGACAACACAGACAGAAGACAACAGCACATATTCAATAGCAAACAAACAGTGGATATGTGTGTGTGTTTCCTTACATAAGGCAACGCAAGCTAGTAGCTAGAAATAATTGCATTTCTGTTCATCTATTTGTCCTTTGAACTCCTCCAGGGACACCAGGTCCTGGACTTTTAGGTTGCCTTGGAGGGAATTCCAAGATTAGGGGGCTGAAATTACCTTTTTAGAAGCTCGGTTCTCATTTTTGAAACTCTTAGCATAAAACAAGATTGAGACTGGTGTATTGTCATCACATGTTAAGGTTGAACACTGACAGTATTGTAGCTTCAATGATGCTTACAGAGGTGTATAAATTCCTCAAGAGTCCATGTAAATCCCAAAGTTGTAATAGTTACCATTTTATTCATTTATGTAATTAGCGATGTTAATATTATTATTATATTAGAATATGTAGTGATGGGACGATTGATACCGGAGCACTGATGCTCCGATGCAGTTTTCAAAGCACTACTGATTCAACCATAGATATTAAAACCAGTTGATAGTGATAGCGCTGACGTCATCCATGTATTCCAATGGAAAACTCCTTTTGGCGCATGAAGCCGGAAGTTTTTCAATTTGAAGCGCCAAGGAACATGAAAATAACCGTAACTAGCAAAGGATCATGGTCAATGTATTCATTTCAATTCTGCCTGAGAGAGTCAGCCAGAATCCTCTTCGTAGCCAGCCGGCCCGTCATTGGTCTGTCAGCACGTAGTGCTGTGTGATGACAAATGTAGTAGTCAGAATGGATCATTATTTAATGAAATATCTCCATTTGTTGTGAACTTAAAATTGTTCCCCATACATTTTAGAGCCTAAAACGATCATCTAAAAACAATGTGTTTGGCTGTTCTGGTGATCATAATTTAGATAGGCTTTATAGGGCAGACCAGGGCTTTTGGCACCGCTAGGTTGCTACGCAGTAGCCGACCAGCAGAGCTTGTGACGCTGGGGGCCTGGATTCGACACAACGTAACGATGCTTGTATCGAAGAAACAATACCATGTGATGATGATGTTAAAAGCTTCGAACGTCACACTACATATCTGTCAAATGTCGGAACTTGGAAGAAAGAATGCCGTCCCCTGCCGGAAGTTTTTTTTTAAATCTAGACATTTCACCTTCTTAGCAGAGGAATCTATTCTGAAATCTTAGCACTGTTTTTTATTTCTCAAACAGTGATTGTAAATGTAAACAACTCTGGTAGTTGCTATTGATAATTATCACATTTTGTTAATATGTAAAAGTAAGTTAAAAAAGTTTAATTCAAACCCAAAGAAAAGTAGTTACCATGTGATAAATGACGTACAGAGCTTTGTTTGGTCCCTCAGTGGATCCCACTGTGGTTTCCAAAACACCGACCTCTGCTGCCAGACATGACTTACAGACTTAGTCTAGATATTCTTCTGTATTTCTCACCTGACAGGTGGCTCAGCCTGAAGAGCAGTGGCGAGTGAGTCTCTCATCTTGTGGAGGTACAGGATTGAATCGATAAAAAAAAAAAGAAATGCTTTCTTTGATTGACTAGCTACATTGTATTTCTAACTTTTAAATGATGAATTTCGATAAGCATAGGCTGTTCAGTTTTTTATTTAACATCCTAAATCATTCAATGGAGCCATCTTTTGTAAATGTTTTTTATTTATTTTTAACTAGGTTGCTCGCTTCAAAGCATAGACAGATAGCTTCAAAGTAACATTACCACGCGATCGATGACTTCTGAAGCGTCATTCGATCACATGCATTTTCGAACGGTGTGTTGCAAAATGCAAGATTCCGCTGATTTCGCCCCGGCAAGGATGCTTTCTTCGCTGCAAAGTTGCTTTCAAACACCAACCTCTACTGGACAGCTTATTTACCAATTTACTTAGATTTGTTTGAGGTTATAGTTCCTGAATGGTAGTTCAGCAGGTAGGGATGGGGATTTGGGATCAGACACCAGCATAGGCACAAGATCCAATCCTGGCTATGGTTGAAAAATGATCTTCCCATTGTTGTTCAAATACTTTGTTTTATTTATTGTAGCCTATGGTAGTCTTTTGTCTTCAGCGTCCTAAATAATATCACGGAAACCTGGAACCCCACAACTAAAATGAGTGTACCAACCATCTGTCCATTGCGCGACAAAGTTTTGATGGATGCAATGGGAAAACAAGTCTATTTAAACATCAAACATGCTGATATTTATTCCTGACCAGCAGGTGTCACTAATATGCACTCTGTTAAACGCTCCGAATAATTAAAACATTTTCAGCAGAATTTCGTGAAAGGCCCAAAAGGTTCATGAAGCCACAGTTTCCCAGCACTATGTAATATGCATACATATTAAAGGAACATTTAAGTTTGCGGTGTAGAAACTTAGCATGATGAACAGGAATAACATGTAACAAAAAGGGTGTCCAAAAAGAACTGTCTGAAAGCCACGCCTCAAATAAGCCACACCTCCAATTTTCTGATACTGTCACCTCTACACATCTTTTCTCTCCAAAACTCTTGAACGTGCCGTCCTTGGCCAGCTCTCCTGCTATCTCTCTCAGAATGACCTTCTTGATCCAAATCAGTCAGGTTTCAAGACTAGTCATTCAACTGAGACTGCTCTTCTCTGTGTCACGGAGGCGCTCCGCACTGCTAAAGCTAACTCTCTCTCCTCTGCTCTCATCCTTCTAGACCTATCGGCTGCCTTTGATACTGTGAACCATCAGATCCTCCTCTCCACCCTCTCCGAGCTGGGCATCTCCGGCGCGGCCCACGCTTGGATTGCGTCCTACCTGACAGGTCGCTCCTACCAGGTGGCGTGGCGAGAATCTGTCTCCGCACCACGTGCTCTCACCACTGGTGTCCCCCAGGGCTCTGTTCTAGGCCCTCTCCTATTCTCGCTATACACCAAGTCACTTGGCTCTGTCATATCCTCACATGGTCTCTCCTATCATTGCTATGCAGACGACACACAATTAATCTTCTCCTTTCCCCCCTCTGATAACCAGGTGGTGAATCGCATCTCTGCATGTCTGGCAGACATATCAGTGTGGATGACGGATCACCACCTCAAGCTGAACCTCGGCAAGACGGAGCTGCTCTTCCTCCCGGGGAAGGACTGCCCGTTCCATGATCTCGCCATCACGGTTGACAACTCCATTGTGTCCTCCTCCCAGAGTGCTAAGAACCTTGGCGTGATCCTGGACAACACCCTGTCGTTCTCAACTAACATCAAGGCGGTGACCCGTTCCTGTAGGTTCATGCTCTACAACATTCGCAGAGTACGACCCTGCCTCACGCAGGAAGCGGCGCAGGTCCTAATCCAGGCACTTGTCATCTCCCGTCTGGATTACTGCAACTCGCTGTTGGCTGGGCTCCCTGCCTGTGCCATTAAACCCCTACAACTCATCCAGAACGCCGCAGCCCGTCTGGTGTTCAACTTTCCCAAGTTCTCTCACGTCACCCCGCTCCTCCGCTCTCTCCACTGGCTTCCAGTTGAAGCTCGCATCCGCTACAAGACCATGGTGCTTGCCTACGGAGCTGTGAGGGGAACGGCACCTCCGTACCTTCAGGCTCTGATCAGGCCCTACACCCAATCAAGGGCACTGCGTTCATCCACCTCTGGCCTGCTCGCCTCCCTACCTCTGAGGAAGTACAGTTCCCACTCAGCCCAGTCAAAACTATTCGCTGCTCTGGCACCCCAATGGTGGAACAAACTCCCTCACGACGCCAGGTCAGCGGAGTCAATCACCACCTTCCGGAGACACCTGAAACCCCACCTCTTTAAGGAATACCTAGGATAGGATAAAGTAATCCTTCTAACCCCCCCCCCCCCCTTAAAAGAGTTAGATGCACTTTTGTAAAGTGGTTGTTCCACTGGATATCATAAGGTGAATGCACCAATTTGTAAGTCGCTCTGGATAAGAGCGTCTGCTAAATGACTTAAATGTAAATGTTAAATGTACAATATATTATTAAAAAGGTAAGAAATGTGACCCCTCCCTTCACAATAAGGTTCTGGTTTGAGCTTTTATACAGGGGTTCCTCGAAAACCCTTTTCAGAGGGGTTCCTCAAAAACCCTTTTCAGAGGGGTTCCTCGAAGACCCTTTTCAGAGGAGTTCCTCGAAAACCCTTTTCAGAGGGGTTCCTCGAAGACCCTTTTACACAGGGGTTCCTCGAAGACCCTTTTTAGAGTGGTTCCTTGAAGACCCTTTTCAGAGGGTTTTTTCGAAAACCCTTTTCAGAGGGGTTCCTTGAGGAACCTTTTAAACTGGAAAGGTTCCACTCGTGTGGCAATTTTTAAAACCCCCAAAGGTTCTTCCAGTCACCTTTACTTCTAAGAGTGCATACTCAGGGCCGTACCCGTTGTTAAAGTAAAGGGCAAAAGCATACCACTTGTTGGTTTAAGATTTTAAAGTGATTTACATTTCACAAGGTTTCTATCTCTTCCTAGGTCTGTGGTGGAGGCTACAGAGGTGGATCTGAACATGCGTGTGGGTCTGCACACGGGTCGGGTACTCTGTGGGGTTCTGGGACTCCGGAAGTGGCAGTATGATGTCTGGTCCAATGATGTCACTCTGGCCAATGTGATGGAGGCAGGAGGGCTGCCTGGGTATGTATGACTACTGGAAACTATGTCTGAGTCCTAAATGGCTCCCTATTCCCTATATACGGTAGTGCACTATTTTTGACCAGAGCCCATGAATAGCCCATATATAGGGAGTAAGGTGTAATTTGGGAAATGCCACATATTGATGACATGAAATGTTTTGTCAAGCTCTTTTGGGGAAGAATTGTCTCGCTATTGAAAGAAAGCCTTGTATCTCCAAAACTGAAACTTCAAAAGCATTTTTACTATTTATGAACATACAGTCACAAAACTAAAGAAGCTATTTTTAATGCATTTTATTGGTCCTAGAGTCGTGAAATGTTGAGTGTACAAAAAGGGGATTGCTTTCAATTCAATGCAATTAAAGTATTTTAACATTTTCTTTTAACCTTATTTTTAACTAGGCAAGTCAGTTAAAAACAAATTCTTATTTGCAATGACGGCCTACACCGGCCAAACCCGTACAATGCTGGGCTAATTGTGCGCCGCCTTATGGGACTCCCAGTCACGGCTGATTGTGATACAGCCTGGATTCGAATCAGGGTGTCTGGAGTGACGCCTAAAACACTGAGATGCAGTGCCTTAGGCCGCTGTGTCACTCAGGAGCCAAGTAAACAAGAACCAGCTAATGAGCTGAGATAGCAGGGTAGGGATCCATTTCATTCCATTCTCAGTGTGCTCAGGAGATGAACTGAAATGTAATTCATGATTAATGATCTATCTCAAACCTGGAAGAAATGAAAACAGTTTCTGATTCTCCTTTAATGAATTACATATCCATAATTACTCCCCCCACCTCTCTCTCTCTCCACTTTCCCTGTATACCCCTTCCTTCTCATCCCTCTCTCTCTCTCTCTCTCCTCTCTCAGTAAGGTCCACATAACCAGGACTACTCTAGAGTGTTTGAATGGAGACTATGAGGTGGAGCCTGGCTTTGGCCATGATAGACACGCCTTCCTACAGAAACACAACATTGAGACCTTCTTCATAGTACCCTCCCACAGGCGAAAGGTACACAACCACACACACACACACACACACACACACACACACACACACACACACACACACACACACACACACACACACACACACACACACACATACACACACACATTCCAATAACTGTATATATACAAACACACAACCACAACAATCTTACATTGTACCCTCCAACAGACTTAAGGTACACAGTGACTCATACTGTTTTCATCCAAAATGGCACCCTATTCCCTTTATAGTGCACCAGGGTCCATATCCTGGTCCCGCCACCTACACTAGTCCAACATCTCCTGTGCTCCACTCAGAACCTAATGCAGTGGCTGGTTACCCCTCATGTGTGATTTGGTTATGGGTTGCCCAGATCAGTCAACTTCCTTTGCACCATTCTGTGTAATCTACTCTAGACAGCGGAGGATTCAACTCCGGAGTTCACGCATGATGATTCCACTGAATTATTTATCCTATGAGGTCACTTATCCTATTAAGCTGTGGGTCAGTGTCTCCTAGTCCCAGTAATGCTCTATACATGTGGATCATACATGTGGATCATACATGTGGATCAGACATGTGAATCATACACATTGATCATACATGTGGATCATACATGTGGATCAGACACATAGATCATACATGTGGATAATACACATAGATCATACATGTGGATCATACATGTGGATCACACACATAGATTATACATGTGGATCATACACATGGATCATACACATAGATTATACAGGTGAATCATCCTGTCACACTGCTTTCAGTTTAAATCATCTATTTTTAGTTGTTGTACCTGAAACACTTAATAACCACAAGAGGTCTAACGTATCATCTAGACACACACACACACACACACACACACACACACACACACACACACACACACACACACACACACACACACACACACACACACACACACACACACACACACACACACACACACACACACACACACACACACACACACACACACACACACACACACACACACACAGTTTGATCTGACTCATCTTTTAGGACTGATATTCCTGATGTGATCATTTTATCTCTCTCTCTTCCTCTCACAGAACACTACCAGTTATAAGACTCTATCACATAACACTACCAGTTAATAGACTCTATCACATAACACTACCAGTTAATAGACTCTATCACATAACACTACCAGTTAATAGACTCTATCACATAACACTACCAGTTAATAGACTCTATCACATAACACTACCAGTTAATAGACTCTGTCACATAACACTACCAGTTAATAGACTCTATCACATAACACTACCAGTTAATAGACTCTATCACATAACACTACCAGTTATTAGACTCTGTCACATAACACTACCAGTTAATAGACTCTATCACATAACACTACCAGTTAATAGACTCTATCACATAACACTACCAGTTATTAGACTCTATCACATAACACTACCAGTTAATAGACTCTATCACATAACACTACCAGTTAATAGACTCTATCACATAACACTACCAGTTAATAGACTCTATCACATAACACTACCAGTTATTAGACTCTATCACATAACACTACCAGTTAATAGACTCTATCACATAACACTACCAGTTAATAGACTCTATCACATAACACTACCAGTTATTAGACTCTATCACATAACACTACCAGTTATTAGACTCTATCACATAACACTATAAGTTATTAGACTCTATCACATAACACTACCAGTTATTAGACTCTATCACATAACACTACCAGTTAATAGACTCTATCACATAACACTACCAGTTATTAGACTCTATCACAAAACACTACCAGTTATTAGACTCTATCACAAAACACTACCAGTTATTAGACTCTATCACATAACACTACCAGTTAATAGACTCTATCACATAACACTACCAGTTATTAGACTCTATCACAAAACACTACCAGTTATTAGACTCTATCACATAACACTACCAGTTAATAGACTCTATCACATAACACTACCAGTTATTAGACTCTATCACAAAACACTACCAGTTATTAGACTCTATCACATAACACTACCAGTTAATAGACTCTATCACATAACACTACCAGTTAATAGACTCTATCACATAACACTACCAGTTAATAGACTCTATCACATAACACTACCAGTTAATAGACTCTATCACATAACACTACCAGTTAATAGACTCTATCACATAACACTACCAGTTAATAGACTCTATCACATAACACTGCCAGTTATTAGACTCTATCACATAACACTACCAGTTAATAGACTCTATCACATAACACTACCAGTTAATAGACTCTATCACATAACACTACCAGTTAATAGACTCTATCACATAACACTACCAGTTAATAGACTCTATCACATAACACTACCAGTTAATAGACTCTATCACATAACACTACCAGTTAATAGACTCTATCACATAACACTACCAGTTATTAGACTCTATCTCATAACACTACCAGTTAATAGACTCTATCACATAACACTACCAGTTAATAGACTCTATCACATAACACTACCAGTTATTAGACTCTGTCACATAACACTACCAGTTAATGGACTCTATCACATAACACTACCAGTTAATAGACTCTATCACATAACACTACCAGTTAATAGACTCTATCACATAACACTATAAGTTATTAGACTCTATCACAAAACACTACCAGTTAATAGACTCTATCACATAACACTACCAGTTATTAGACTATATCACATAACACTACCAGTTAATAGACTCTATCACATAACACTACCAGTTAATAGACTCTATCACATAACACTACCAGTTATTAGACTCTATCACATAACACTATAAGTTATTAGACTCTATCACATAACACTACCAGTTATTAGACTCTATCACATAACACTACCAGTTAATAGACTCTATCACATAACACTACCAGTTATTAGACTCTATCACAAAACACTACCAGTTATTAGACTCTATCACAAAACACTACCAGTTATTAGACTCTATCACATAACACTACCAGTTAATAGACTCTATCACATAACACTACCAGTTATTAGACTCTATCACAAAACACTACCAGTTATTAGACTCTATCACATAACACTACCAGTTAATAGACTCTATCACATAACACTACCAGTTATTAGACTCTATCACAAAACACTACCAGTTATTAGACTCTATCACATAACACTACCAGTTAATAGACTCTATCACATAACACTACCAGTTAATAGACTCTATCACATAACACTACCAGTTAATAGACTCTATCACATAACACTACCAGTTAATAGACTCTATCACATAACACTACCAGTTAATAGACTCTATCACATAACACTACCAGTTAATAGACTCTATCACATAACACTGCCAGTTATTAGACTCTATCACATAACACTACCAGTTAATAGACTCTATCACATAACACTACCAGTTAATAGACTCTATCACATAACACTACCAGTTAATAGACTCTATCACATAACACTACCAGTTAATAGACTCTATCACATAACACTACCAGTTAATAGACTCTATCACATAACACTACCAGTTAATAGACTCTATCACATAACACTACCAGTTATTAGACTCTATCTCATAACACTACCAGTTAATAGACTCTATCACATAACACTACCAGTTAATAGACTCTATCACATAACACTACCAGTTATTAGACTCTGTCACATAACACTACCAGTTAATGGACTCTATCACATAACACTACCAGTTAATAGACTCTATCACATAACACTACCAGTTAATAGACTCTATCACATAACACTATAAGTTATTAGACTCTATCACAAAACACTACCAGTTAATAGACTCTATCACATAACACTACCAGTTATTAGACTATATCACATAACACTACCAGTTAATAGACTCTATCACATAACACTACCAGTTAATAGACTCTATCACATAACACTACCAGTTAATAGACTCTATCACATAACACTACCAGTTAATAGACTCTATCACATAACACTACCAGTTAATAGACTCTATCACATAACACTACCAGTTATTAGACTCTGTCACATAACACTACCAGTTAATAGACTCTATCACATAACACTACCAGTTAATAGACTCTATCACATAACACTACCAGTTATTAGACTCTATCACATAACACTACCAGTTAATAGACTCTATCACATAACACTACCAGTTAATAGACTCTATCACATAACACTACCAGTTAATAGACTCTATCACATAACACTACCAGTTATTAGACTCTATCACATAACACTACCAGTTAATAGACTCTATCACATAACACTACCAGTTAATAGACTCTATCACATAACACTACCAGTTATTAGACTCTATCACATAACACTACCAGTTATTAGACTCTATCACATAACACTATAAGTTATTAGACTCTATCACATAACACTACCAGTTATTAGACTCTATCACATAACACTACCAGTTAATAGACTCTATCACATAACACTACCAGTTATTAGACTCTATCACAAAACACTACCAGTTATTAGACTCTATCACAAAACACTACCAGTTATTAGACTCTATCACATAACACTACCAGTTAATAGACTCTATCACATAACACTACCAGTTATTAGACTCTATCACAAAACACTACCAGTTATTAGACTCTATCACATAACACTACCAGTTAATAGACTCTATCACATAACACTACCAGTTATTAGACTCTATCACAAAACACTACCAGTTATTAGACTCTATCACATAACACTACCAGTTAATAGACTCTATCACATAACACTACCAGTTAATAGACTCTATCACATAACACTACCAGTTAATAGACTCTATCACATAACACTACCAGTTAATAGACTCTATCACATAACACTACCAGTTAATAGACTCTATCACATAACACTACCAGTTAATAGACTCTATCACATAACACTGCCAGTTATTAGACTCTATCACATAACACTACCAGTTAATAGACTCTATCACATAACACTACCAGTTAATAGACTCTATCACATAACACTACCAGTTAATAGACTCTATCACATAACACTACCAGTTAATAGACTCTATCACATAACACTACCAGTTAATAGACTCTATCACATAACACTACCAGTTAATAGACTCTATCACATAACACTACCAGTTATTAGACTCTATCTCATAACACTACCAGTTAATAGACTCTATCACATAACACTACCAGTTAATAGACTCTATCACATAACACTACCAGTTATTAGACTCTGTCACATAACACTACCAGTTAATGGACTCTATCACATAACACTACCAGTTAATAGACTCTATCACATAACACTACCAGTTAATAGACTCTATCACATAACACTATAAGTTATTAGACTCTATCACAAAACACTACCAGTTAATAGACTCTATCACATAACACTACCAGTTATTAGACTATATCACATAACACTACCAGTTAATAGACTCTATCACATAACACTACCAGTTAATAGACTCTATCACATAACACTACCAGTTAATAGACTCTATCACATAACACTACCAGTTAATAGACTCTATCACATAACACTACCAGTTAATAGACTCTATCGCATAACACTACCAGTAATTAGACTCTATCACATAACACTACCAGTTAATAGACTATATCACATAACACTACCAGTTAATAGACTCTATCGCATAACACTACCAGTAATTAGACTCTATCACATAACACTACCAGTTAATAGACTCTATCACATAACACTACCAGTTATTAGGCTCTATCACATAACACTTTCAGTTATTAGACTCTATCACATAACACTACCAGTTAATAGACTCTATCACATAACACTACCAGTTATTCAACTCTATCACATAACACTACCAGTTATTAGACTCTATCACATAACACTACCAGTTATTAGACTCTATCACATAACACTATAAGTTATTAGACTCTATCACAAAACACTACCAGTTATTAGACTCTATCACATAACACTACCAGTTAATAGACTCTATCACATAACACTACCAGTTATTAGACTCTATCACAAAACACTACCAGTTATTAGACTCTATCACATAACACTACCAGTTAATAGACTCTATCACATAACACTACCAGTTATTAGACTCTATCACAAAACACTACCAGTTATTAGACTCTATCACATAACACTACCAGTTAATAGACTCTATCACATAACACTACCAGTTAATAGACTCTATCACATAACACTACCAGTTAATAGACTCTATCACATAACACTACCAGTTAATAGACTCTATCACATAACACTACCAGTTAATAGACTCTATCACATAACACTACCAGTTAATAGACTCTATCACATAACACTGCCAGTTATTAGACTCTATCACATAACACTACCAGTTAATAGACTCTATCACATAACACTACCAGTTAATAGACTCTATCACATAACACTACCAGTTAATAGACTCTATCACATAACACTACCAGTTAATAGACTCTATCACATAACACTACCAGTTAATAGACTCTATCACATAACACTACCAGTTAATAGACTCTATCACATAACACTACCAGTTATTAGACTCTATCTCATAACACTACCAGTTAATAGACTCTATCACATAACACTACCAGTTAATAGACTCTATCACATAACACTACCAGTTATTAGACTCTGTCACATAACACTACCAGTTAATGGACTCTATCACATAACACTACCAGTTAATAGACTCTATCACATAACACTACCAGTTAATAGACTCTATCACATAACACTATAAGTTATTAGACTCTATCACAAAACACTACCAGTTAATAGACTCTATCACATAACACTACCAGTTATTAGACTATATCACATAACACTACCAGTTAATAGACTCTATCACATAACACTACCAGTTAATAGACTCTATCACATAACACTACCAGTTAATAGACTCTATCACATAACACTACCAGTTAATAGACTCTATCACATAACACTACCAATTAATAGACTCTATCGCATAACACTACCAGTAATTAGACTTTTTCACATAACACTACCAGTTAATAGACTATATCACATAACACTACCAGTTAATAGACTCTATCGCATAACACTACCAGTAATTAGACTCTATCACATAACACTACCAGTTAATAGACTCTATCACATAACACTACCAGTTATTAGGCTCTATCACATAACACTTTCAGTTATTAGACTCTATCACATAACACTACCAGTTAATAGACTCTATCACATAACACTACCAGTTATTCAACTCTATCACATAACACTACCAGTTATTAGACTCTATCACATAACACTACCAGTTATTAGACTCTATCACATAACACTACCAGTTAATAGGCTCTTTTATAGAGTTTCTATTATAAAGGCTGAAGATCTTTCTCTAGTACTTAACCACCTCTCTTTTCCCCTGCTCTTCTCCGCTATCTCCCTCCCCCACTCCCTCCCTCCCTCCCTCCCTCCCTCCCTCCCTCCCTCCCTCCCTCCCTCCCTCCCTCCCTCCCTCCCTCCCTCCCTCCCCCTCTTTCCTTCCTCCCTCTCCCTTTCCCTCTCTTCCCCATTCCCTCTCTCTCCCCCACTCCCTTTCTCTCCACCTGCTCCCTCTATTCCCCCTCTCTCCCCCTCTCCCTCTCTCTCCCTTCTCTCCTCAGATCTTCCCAGGGTTGATCCTGTCGGATATCAAGCCAGCCAAGAAGATGAAGTTTAAGACAGTGTGCTACCTGCTTGTTCAGCTCATGCACTGTAGGAAGATGTTCAAGGCGGAGATCCCCTTCTCTAACGTCATGACCTGCGACGACGATGACAAGGTGTGTGTGTGTGTGTGTGTGTGTGTGTTGCTGTTAGTGTGTGGGTGTTGTGTGTGTGTATTCGTATTTCTGGGAAATAATATGTCTGAGTGCTAAAAACCTTTTAACGGGTTTTTATGTCCAGCTGTGAAATCCTGCTCGGTTTCCTAATCCTGAACACACACACACACACACACACACACACACACACACACACACACACACACACACACACACACACACACACACACACACACACACACACACACACACACACACACACACACACACACACACACACGCTAATCTGTATCACTCCTATAAACCTCCCTGTGCCAACACACTCATCCACAGAGTAAGTTACAGAAACTTGGTTAAAACCAAGGCAACAGATATCATTGCTAACTCTAACACCAAAACAAACCACTATATTATAGGGCGGGTGTGTGTTGAAAACTGTGACTCAGTGATGACTCAGTGTGTTATGATTGGTGTGTGTGTGGAGGCATCATTTCTCTGTCAGGAATAGCCCTGTAACTGTGTAATCTTCTAATAACTGTCAGGGCTTTGTCTAGCTCACTGCTAATGCTAGCGTTATGACACCCAACAGTATTACATTGTAGAATTCATTGCTAATGCTAGCATTATGACACCCAATCATATTACATTGTACAACGGGTGGGTCTAATCATGGACGCTGATTGGTTAAAACCAGCCGGTGTCTATTCCACAAGTTACCACCGGCTAAAGCTCTGTTCCATCTCACTGCGTAATCCACTGTCTCATCAGCCCAGGCAGACACTTTATACATTTGATCTCCATTGTAAAAAGCATCTAGACATTATCTCCCATTTCTTTTAGATTAGCAATTGGTTTTCAATAGCGGAGAGCTGTATAAAACTTGTGGTCTGTCTCTCTGATATTTGCAAAATTGTTTCAATATTTAAATTTGATCTCCATAATAATGTACGTGCAGGGGTCGGGAGTCGGCATGAGACAGACAGGCAGACAGCTTTTCTCAGCCAGTCAAAATAACCATTTTTAAGAACATATACAAAGAAATGTCAATAGAAAACAGGTCAAACGAAACGAAATGCAGCTAGTTTGCGGTTTTTCCAGCTTCAGTTTGAAGTGATCGTGTTAGCTGTGTTGGTGTTGTGTTAGCTGTGTTGGTGTTGTGTTAGCTGTGTTGGTGTTGTGTTAGCTGTGTTGGTGTTGTGTTAGCTGTGTTGGTGTTGTGCTAGCTGTGTTGGTGCTGTGTTAGCTGTGTTGGTGCTGTGTTAGCTGTGTTGGTGTTGTGTTAGCTGTGTTGGTGTTGTGTTAGCTGTGCTGGTGTTGTGTTAGCTGTGTTGGTGTTGTGTTAGCTGTGTTGGTGTTGTGTTAGCTGTGTTGGTGTTGTGTTAGCTGTGTTGGTGTTGTGTTAGCTGTGTTGGTGTTGTGTTAGCTGTGTTGGTGTTGTGTTAGCTGTGTTGGTGTTGTGTTAGCTGTGTTGGTGTTGTGTTAGCTGTGTTGGTGTTGTGTTAGCTGTGTTGGTGCTGTGTTAGCTGTGTTGGTGTTGTGTTGGTGTTTTGTTAGCTGTGTTGGTGTTGTGTTAGTTGTGTTGGTGCTGTAATAGCTGTGTTGGTGTTGTGTTAGTTGTGTTGGTGCTGTGTTAGCTGTGTTGGTGCTGTGTTAGCTGTGTTGGTGTTGTGTTAGCTGTGTTGGTGCTGTGTTAGCTGTGTTGGTGCTGTGTTAGCTGTGTTGGTGCTGTGTTAGCTGTGTTGGTGTTGTGTTAACTGTGTTGGTATTGTGTTAGTTGTGTTGGTGCTGTGTTTGCTGTGTTAGCTGTGTTGTGTTAACTGTGTTGGTGTTGTGTTAACTGTGTTGGTGCTGTGTTTGCTGTGTTAGCTGTGTTGGTGCTGTGTTAGCTGTGTTGTTGGCTAGCTCCTCTGAACAACAGTGTCCCGATGAGAGAGCACATTTTCTATACCAGGTGATATTGCGCATCATTAGCTCATTGTTATGGGTGTTAATAAATGTCACTACAAAACAGCTTAAACAAATACAAATGCGGCTAATTTGTTGTTATTCTGGCTGCCCTGTTTGACGTGACTGTAAGTTAGCCGTAGTTGGCTTGCTAGCAAGCAAGGCATAAGAACATTGCCAGCCAGTAGTATGGCAATAGAACATTTAGAACAAACGACTTAATGACTGGGTCGCATCTCTGGCAACCGAACCGATAGAACGAATGACCAGTCGGCTTGGGTAGCAACCCTAGAGTTGTGTCGGGACTATATCTTGTGGAAGGATGAAATGGTATGAATAAATTCATCAAAATATCTATTTTTTATTAACATATTTGAATATGTTGTTAACCCGTTGTATAATAGTGATAATTAAGTGATAATGCCCTCGAAGCCGATGTTTGGAGGATGTATTGGCACGGTTTTCCGTTTGATACACCCACAGTCTCACCGTTTGATACACTAACGAGGGCATTATCAATTGAAGGGAATGTTATTCTTCCCAATACAGTTGGTATACACTCAGTGGCCAGTTTATTAGTGGCTCCAGTGGGCACGCAATCACCGACACTGGACAATTGAGGAGTGGAAAAACATTGCCTGGTCCGACGAATCCCGGATCCTGTTGCGTCATGCTGATGGCAGAGTCAGAATTTGTCTTAAGTCCATGGACCCATCCTGTCTGGTGTCAATGGTGTGGGGAATGTTTTCCTTCAAGCTGTTCTGGGGGCAAAGGGGGATCCGACCCGGTACTATATGGGTATACCTAATAAACTGCCCGCTGAGTGTATGTTTCCTATATGCCATGATTCATTATTTATTCCAATAACTGTTTGCGACCAAACTATATAAGCTGTAGGACCAACAGTATAAGAACTCGTATAACCTTGGAATTAACTTTGTATAAAGGTGGAACGGCCACTTCCAGGTTCTCCTGTGGTTGGGGTTCAAGTCCTTGTGACTCTGATGCTGTCCTAATATTAACACATTGTTCTCTGTCCCGTGTCCCTGACAGAGGCGTGCGTTGCGGACGGCATCGGAGAAGGTGCGTAGCCGGACGTCGTTCTCAGGCTCTGTGCAGCACCCGCCTGGTACACGGGTTAACCGCTACATTGGCCGGCTAATCGAGGCTCGTCAGACAGACTCACAGACCACCGACCTCAACTTCATCACACTCACCTACAGGAACACAGACAGGGAGCGCAGGGTATGTAGAGTACACGCACGCGCGCACGCACGCACGCACACACACACACACACACACACACACACACACACACACACACACACACACACATACTGTAAAAATTTGCCTTCTCACTGTCTTTCTTTCTCAGTGTGTGGGTGGCAAAGAAGGGGAATGCTTCGTGACTCCCTTCATCTTCTCTCTCTTTCGCTCTTTCGCTCTTTCTCTCTTTCTCTCTTTCTCTCTCTCTCTCCTCTCTCTTACTCTTTATTTTTCTCTTCCTTTTCCATTCTCCTCTCTCACTCTCTCCTCTCTTTCTCTCTCTCTCTCCTCTCTCTTACTCTTTATTTTTCTCTTCCCTTTGCCCTCTCCTCTCCCCTCTCTCTCTTTCTCTCTCTTCTCTCTTTCTCTCCCCCCTTCCCTTCCCTTCTCCTCTCTCTCTCCCACGCCTGTCATCTTTGGTTGTGGAGTTTAAATTGATCCACCCACACTCTCAGAAGGGGGTACTGCTAATGATTTGGGAGCCTCTGAGCCACATGCGCCGGTCGGATGCCTTTCTCCTTCGTGTGAGTGGGAGTCTGACACAAAGACGCAGAGAAGAGAAGAACTGTGGTTGTGTCTATATGTATGTGTGTGTGTATGTGTGTATGTTTGTGTGTGTGCCTGCGTGTGTTGCGCGTGTGTCTGTGTGAGTGCGTGTGTGCAGGGTTGGGTAGGTTACTTTCTAAATGTAATCCGTTACAGTTACTAGTTACCGGTCCAAAACTGCAGTCAGTAACTTAACTTTTGGATGACCCAAACTCAGTAATGCTATCGGATTACTTTAAGTTACTTTTTGATTACTTTCCCATTAACAGGCAGACAAAGAGAAGAAGAAGACAAAGATACTCTATTAAACACATTTGCTGTGTCACCATAGTGGTCTCTGACTTGTGGTCATACTCGCTCAGGTGGAACAAACTTAAACAATCTTTTTTCAATGCTGAATTGAATGTCATTGAGAAAAAACAGAAAGGTGTTGTAATGTATTTTTTCACAAACATTCTTTCTAAAAGTGATCCAAGAAGTAATCATCTAGAGGTCATCTAGTTTTTCAAAAGTATCTAATCTGATTACAATTTTTTTGACGGTACACACTAAAAACAAATCATTTAAGTCATTTACATTTAAGTCATTTAGCAGACGCTCTTATCCAGAGCGACTTACAAATTGGAAAATATAATATATATACTGTATATTGGTCATATTGGTTATGGCTCTCGAGTGGCGCAGTAGTCTAAGGCACTGCATCTCAGTGCAAGAGGCATCACTACAGTCCCTGATCTAACTGTGATTAGAGCGATGTTGATGTTGTGCTGTGATGCCAGATTCCAGACTGCATTTGCCGATCGCCCATCATCTTCATTCTTCAGTGAGTCGATGGCTTGAATAGTCTCACTGGAAATTGAATGCAATGTTGTGTGTGTGTGTGTGTGTGTGTGTGTGTGTGTGTGTGTGTGTGTGTGTGTGTGTGTGTGTGTGTGTGTGTGTGTGTGTGTGTGTGTGTGTGTGTGTGTGTGTGTGTGTGTGTGTGTGTGTGTGTGTGTGTGTGTGTGTGTGTGTGTGTGTGAGAGAGAGCGAGAGAGAGAGTGTAATAATAATGCGTGTTAATGAGTTCCGAGAGCCGGTCTGTTATCCAACGATTAGTTTAATAGCCCGGCTACTGTAGGTGTGAAAATCCCCCCCAACAAGCAATAGCCTCCCCCCGTGTGGTCAACTATTTCAGCACCATTTCGCGCTGCTCTGAGACAAGCAAGACTACTTAATAAACATATACATTTTAAAACAGATTTTTTTTATTCACCCTGCATTATAATATATAATTGTATTAAAGCCCCTTAGATATTCATTTAGAATCCTCTAATTTACTTAGATCTACTACGGTACAAGAACATTTTATGGATCTGCCAGAATTTTCATTTAGATATTCCGGTAAAGAAATGCGTATGTAGAGGGATAACTTTCTTCACCAGTTCTCTTACCATTTTGTAATATTGTGTTGTCGTGTCTTTGGCTATGCCGGATTAAGTGTTATGACATGCTATTCTATAAAATACTTTCTCCGTAATTAATATTACCTGATTAAGCTAATCATGTAAATGTGATTAACTAGAGAGGAGGGGCACCACGAAATAATATTTATAGAGCTGTTATCTTCCGAATAAACTCTTAAAGACCTAATAGTATTTTACGTCAATAGCAGGCAATATTAATCGTCACCATATTTCAGTCTCATCTGAAGGTTGTAAATTCTTGGTTATCTTCACGAACCCTGGCTAACAAGTTGAATCAGCAATACAAAATTGGGTTTAATTATTTATTTACTAAATACCTAACTAAATCACACAGAATTACATATACACAGAATAAATCATACCTTGATTTCAAATTACGTCATAAAGGAAAACGTCCCTAACGGGCGGAACAGATATTACAGCTTGTTACACAAAAGAAAAAGGGCTGGGTTTGAGTGAAAGAGCGGGAAGACTGAGGAACAAAGGGCGAAGCTGTGCTATCGTAAATACAATATATTTTGCATTCTAAATGACTGCCCATTTGGAAAAGGAAAATGCAATAAATATTTACTCTGAGCTGTGCTTCGGTAGGTTGGTGGTAGATGGAAGGCCGTGTTGCCCAACCGAGTCCTTTGTCCTTTGAAGAATGTCTCTGCTGGTAAATTGGATACGTTGTAGTAACGTCGTTGTGTAGTAGACGGGATACTCTGTCTGTCCTTCCTAACCTGCGTTTGCAGCAGCTGTTGCTAACTCAACGGCTAGGAGGTATCACTTCTCTAGTGAATACGAGTTCAAAGTTCATACCAGTCGCAACCAAAGCTCATGCTGAGGTTTGCTTAGTTCTATAGTTATTATCTGAACCATTCTGACATAGGACCGTCGTCCACACATCCTCGGAACAGTTGACATGGTATCTGAACTATTCTGACATAGGACCATCGTCCTCACATCCTCGGAACAGCTGACATGTTATCTGAACTATTCTGACATAGGACCATCGTCCTCACATCCTCGGAACAGCTGACATGGTATCTGAAATATTCTGACATAGGACCATCGTCCTCACATCCTCGGAACAGCTGACATGGTATCTGAACTATTCTGACATAGGACCATCGTCCTCACATCCTCGGAACAGCTGACATGGTATCTGAACTATTCTGACATAGGACCATCGTCCTCACATCCTCGGAACAGCTGACATGGTATCTGAACTATTCTGACATAGGACCATCGTCCTCACATCCTCGGAACAGCTGACATGGTATCTGAACTATTCTGACATAGGACCATCGTCCTCACATCCTCGGAACAGCTGACATGTTATCTGAACTATTCTGACATAGGACCATCGTCCTCACATCCTCGGAACAGCTGACATGGTATCTGAACTATTCTGACATAGGACCATCGTCCTCACATCCTCGGAACAGCTGACATGGTATCTGAACTATTCTGACATAGGACCATCGTCCTCACATCCTCGGAACAGCTGACATGGTATCTGAACTATTCTGACATAGGACCATCGTCCTCACATCCTCGGAACAGATAGTAACTTTTTCGTCAATGGCTTATATAGTGGAGGGAGAAGGGTGTGTCTAAAAAGTTTATAACCCATGTCTCTTCACAGGGGCGGGCCACTGGTTGGGCAGAGCCCTAAACTTATGAAAACCCAAATCTCTCATTTGGAAGCTAAAATTACATTTAATCTCTTCACAAATAATTTAATATTCAAACATTTGAATTAAACAACAATTCCATGTGAATCCGATACCTCTGATGTGCAGACTTTCCACAGTAGATTTTATGTCATTCTATCATTGATGAGAATGTGCCAGATGACAACCGAACTGACATAATATACCTTAAGTACCACCGCATATGTTCACTTGGTCGGATTACCAGAATATAGTTCATTTCCCCCCAACTTCTGATGTTCCCAGAATCTCTATGTTAACCAAAGGGGCTTTCTAATTTCACATCAGTAGAGTAGGGAGAGGAAAGGGGGGGAAGAGGTATTTATGACTGTCATAAACCTATCCCCAGGCCAACGTCATGACAGTGTGATTAGCCTACCAGTTGGTGTATTTTGCTCTTCACTATCACAATATTAAACACTTTCAAATGCATTCAGGAAGGAAATCTCTTTAGCCGACATGTTGCGGTTCATCTGATGAAGGATTGACTCGATCTATAAGCCCAGGACGACAGTAAAACGGGCAATAAGATACATTGCAAGAAAGGGAACGCAGGACCTTGTCTTTCAAAGATAATTCGTAAAAATCCAAATAACTTCACAGATCTTCATTCTAAAGGGCTTTAACACGGTTTCCCATGCTTGTTCAATGAACCATAAACAATTAATGAACTTGCACCTGTCGAACGGTTGTTAGAACACTAACAGCTTACAGACGGTAGGCAATTAAGGTCACAGTTATGACAACTTAGGACAGTAAAGAGGCCTTTCTACTGACTCTGAAAAACAGCAAAAGAAAGATGCCCAGGGTCCCTGCTCATCTGCATGAACGTGCAAGGAGGCATGAGGACTATTGCAATGTCCGTACTGTGAGATGCCTAAGACAGCGCTACAGGGAGACAGGACGGACAGCAGATCATCCTCGCAGTGACAGACCACGTGTAACAACACCAGCACAGGATCGGTACATCCGAACATCACACCTGCGGGACAGGTACAGATGGCAACAACAACTGTCTGAGTTACACCAGGAACGCACAATCCCTCCATCAGTGCTGAGACTGTCCGCAATAGGCTGAGAGAGGCTGGACTGAGGGCTTGTAGGCCTGTTGTAAGGCCCCCCTTTGTTCAGGGACACATTACACATTATTCCATTTCCACATGTCTGTGGAACTTGTTCAGTTTATGTCTCAGTTGTTGAATCTTGTTATGTTCATACAAATATTTACATATGTTAAGTTTGCTGAAAATAAACACAGTTGACAGTGAGAGGACGTTTCTTTTTTTGCTGAGTTTATATACCCGTAGAAAACGGTTGCAGGTCGGAGTGCCATCTAACAAGTGCAGATCGGAGGACCATAAAGCGAAACAGACCAATGAAGCACGGGTAATTGGTAGGTGTATCTGTGACTCTCTGAGGACTGGGTAGGGTAGGGGGCCCACTCCCTCCACTTCTCCCTTCCCCTGGTGCAGGTTCTGGGCTGGGAGGGATGGTAGGGTGGCTTTGGCTCTCGCCCGAGCTCGGATCCCCACATCTCCATGAGGCCTGGGCTGCGCCCGACCGGTTCCATGCCCCTTTCCCCGTTAGGCACGGCCGCATGGCGCACCCCCTTTCCCCGTTAGGCGCGGCCGCATGGCGTACCCCCTTTCCCCGTTAGGCACGGCCAAATGGCGCACCCCCAATATCAAGGTGCACATGGACCTATTTATATAATGAATGTGATTTCGGCGGGCATAAATTATTAAATATTAAAGCGTTAGACCTCTCACTAAAGGCGTCAGTCATACAAAAGTTTACTTAAAACCGAACTGGTTGGAGTTTATAAGAGTACATGGCCATAAAGGCTAGATCATTTTTCAAGCAGTTCAAACATTCATTGATGACCAGCAGGGTCAAATAATATAAACAGCAGTTATAGAGGGTGCAACCGGTCAGCACTTTAGGAGTACATGCCAGTTGGCTTTTCATAGCCCAGCATTCAGAGGTCAAGACTGCAAGTCCGTGTGCGAGGGAGAGAGAGGATCGAAACACACACAGTAACACGTGGAATATAGCAATACAGTTTAATATGCAGTGCAGATCACCTCCTATTACCCTTCTCAGAGTTTTAAGAATTGTGTTTGTTCAATTATTTTTGACATTGTGGCATTTAAAGCACGTTGAAGATAGAAGCAATAGGATTTTAAGCAATAGCCTATCTGCGTGTGGTCAACTATTTCATCGTATCGCGCTGCTCTGAGACAAGCATGGGGACTGGTCTTGATAAATCAATTAGGTTTTTCTTTTGACTGAATCTCCATTTGGGTATTGGTTAGACTACAATTAGGGTGTGGAAATGTTAGGATTATTTTGCTTTTAGTACTGTAGCCTTCTGCCGATCGGTCACGTTGTACAGCGCCATATTTGTTGAGGGTTTCCTTTTTCGTTTTTCTTGGAATATAAACACCATAATATTAATCAAATGAATTAACCTACATTTCTTAAAATCAATCTCATATACTATGTTCTTACAGAAAAGGTTTTACATTCTCTAGTACAGCCAATATTAAAGACTGTCAAATGGTCAAGCTAGCACTAACTAGCATTAATGGCAACAATGACTGACACTTAAATAACGTGCCATAGAATTCTGCGGCAGCCTGCAAGGTGTGCTGCAGTAAGACACAACTTTTACAGGAAGAACCACTGCATATATGGCCTTGTGTTTTAAGGTAATTGCCCTGCTGAAAGGTGATTGTCTCCCAGTGTCCGTTGGAAAGCAGACTGAACCAGGTTTTCCTCTAGGATTTTGTCTGTGCTTAGCTCGATTCCATTTAAAAAATAAATAAATAAACTCCCTAGTCCTTGCCGATGACAAACACACCCATAACATGATGCAGCCACCACCAAATATAAAGAGTGGTACTGATGTGTTGTGTTGGATTGCCCCAAACATAATGCTTTGTATTCAGGACAAAAAGTAAATTTCTTATTACTACTGCCTTATTGCAAACAGGATGCATGTTTTGGAATATTTTTTATTCTGTACAGGCTTCCTTCTTTTCACTCTGTCATGTCTGTTAGTATTGTGGAGTAACTACAATGTTGTTGAGCCATCCTCAGTTATCTTCTATCACAGCCGTTAAACTCTGTAACTGTTTTAAAATAACAATTCCTTCCTCTCCGGCAACTGAGTTAGGAAGAGCGCCTGTGTCTTTGTAGTGACTGGGTGCATTGATTCACCATCCAAAGTGTAATTAGTAACTTCACCTTGCTCGAAGGGATATTCAATGTCTGTTTTTTATATATTTACCAATCTACTAATAGGTGCCCTTCTTTGCGAACCATTGGAAAACCTCCCTGGTCTTTATGGTTGAATTTGGGCTTGAAATTCACTGCTCGACAGTGACCTTACAGATAATTGTATGTGTGGGGTAGAGAAATGGGGTAGTCATTTAAAAATCATGTTAAACACTATTCTTGCACACAGTGAGTCCATGCAACTTACGTGACTTGTTAAACATGATTTTACTCCTGAACTTATTTAGGCTTGCCATAACAAAAGGGTTGAGTACTTATTGCCTCAACACATTTCAGCTTTTCATTCTTTATTAGTTTATAAACATTTCTAATAACATATTTCTACTTAGACATTATGGGGTATTGTGTGTAGATCAGTGACACAGAATCTAAATTTAATCAATTTTTAAATTCAGGCTGTAATACAACAAAATGTGGAAAAGGTCAAGCGGTGTGAATACTTTCTGAAGGCACTTAAAGGTTCTTTATAGAACCTTTATGGAGAATGGTTTTACAAAAAATATGTTTCAATTTCAAAGATTCTTTGTAGAACCATGCAGGGCTTTAATATCAGTTTAATAGCCATATTACACAAACTGAAATGACACATCACTCATGGTTGCGCAAAAAGAGCTGTGAGCAAACCACACCCCAAAATATTCTAATTAGCTGCAGCCCCTACATTTTAAATAATTTATCACTAAAGGAAATAACACATTTTTGAATTGTAAAGAACCATTAAAGGGCTCAAAGGGTTCTTTGGGTCAGTATGGTTCCACATAGACTGACTGTCCTTTGGCTACAGTGTTTACATAATTGTTACATTTGTTTAACTGCAACTCATCTTTTGCCCCACCTCTCTCTCTCTCTCTCTCGTTCTCTCTCTTTCTCTCTCTTTCTCTCTCTCTCTGTAGATTGCCTGACATTTAAAAGATCAATCTCAACTCTGGAATCGATGAAAAACAGTTTCAGATGTTTCTTTAATTAATTACATGTCAGTAATCACTACTCTCTCTCTCTTCACCCCTCTTTCTATCTCTCTCTCTCTCCCTCCCCCTCTCTCTCTCTCTCTCTCCAGTATAACCAGGAGTATGATGGTAATTTCATCAGTGCAGTGATTGTCTCTCTGGCCCTCGCTGTTCTCTTTGGCCTTATCTATCTTTTGATGATACCACAGTACGTACGTACACACACGCTCACGCGCTCGCACACACGCACGTAGGCACACACATGCACGTAGGCACACACACGCACGTAGACACATACACACACACACACACACACACACACACACACACACACACACACACACACACACACACACACACACACACACACACACACACACACACACACACACACACACACACACACACACACACACACACACACACACACACCAGATCCAAAGCAGTATTGGATGTTTTGGACGTTAGGGGATGCCTTCAATACCGACCACTAGGGGCAACGGTGAGCACTATTAACATCAAGTAGGCTCTATTGTTGCAATGTATGCCAAAATGTTGGTACTTTTTCAATACTAGAACATGAAAAAACGATTCATTACTAGAAGTTTTGTTGCTTTCGGTACTCCTGTCAAATGTTTCTCTCGTCATATACCCATTGAGAGGATCGAGTCTGTCTAGTAGTTTGTGTGGATCTTCTCAAGGGGGTAGTAGTTAGTCAGGATGTGCTTGTGCATGCAGCTCACACAACGCAAGCCACTTTTGAGAAGCAAGCGAGAGGAGAGAGAAAATGCAAACAGCATGGCTTCTTCTAACGAAAACATCATACCTCCACGCCCGCAGCTTGTTGGCAAAACTGGCTGCAGATGTGAACTATGGGCAAGACAAAAGATTTAAGTTCATTTGAACGGAGTATGGTAGTATGAGCCAAGCGCACCAGTTTGTGTCAAGAACTGCAACGCTGCTGGGTTTGTCACGCTCAACCATTTCCCGTGTGTATCAAGAATGGTCCACCACCAAAGGACATCCAGCCAACTTGACACAACTGTAAGATGTAAGATATTTTTGTGTTATTTAATGTTTTTTTTCTTCATTTAGAAAATAAATTGATTATAGAATAGAAGGTATTCTATTTGTTTTTTTGTTGTTCTACCAGTTATCAACACATTATTACAATGTTCTATGTAAAAAAAAGAAGAATTCCTTTAGTTATTCTGTGACTTCAGCTAATACGCTTCTTTTGTTTGGCGTGGTATCGTTTTGGTATCGAGTATTGTTTTGGTTTTGAATATAGTTTTGGTGTCAAGTATGATGATATTAACCTGGTATTGGTATCGAAGTCAACATGTTGGTATCGTGACAACACTAGTAGGCTTGCTAGAGCTCCGGCTCTGAGGGTTCAGTTCCAGTGGCACGCTGGGCTTTTAACCCTATCTAAACCTTAACCAATCAAAACCCTATCTCAACTTAACCAATCAGAATGAATGACTCAATTTAACTGTCAAAACTCAACGTCCCCCCCCCCCCCCCGGACAAACGTTGAATAATGAAGCCAGACCCTGATATCTTGTTGCACACACACATAAACACACACACAAACATAAACACACACACACACGCACACACACACAAAGAGACGTCTCGAAAGTAACAAGACGTTAGAGAAGTTGATAAGTCACTATGTACTTATCTCTCTCTATATCTCTCTCTCTCTCTCTCCCTCTATCTCTCTCTCCCTCTATCTCTCTCTCCCTCGCTCCCTCTCCCTCTCTCCCTCTCTCTCTCCCTCTCTCTCTATCTCTCTCTCTCTCTCTCTCCCTCTCTCTCTCTCTCTCTCTCTCTCTCTCTCCCTCTCTCTCTCTCTCTCTCTCTCCCTCTCTCTCTCTCTCTCTCTCTCCCTCTCTCTCTCTCTCCCTCTCTCCCTCTCTCTCTCCCTCTTTCTCTATCTCTCTCTCTCTCTCTCTCTCCCTCTCTCTCTCTCTCTCTCTCTCTCTCTCTCCCTCTCTCTCTCTCTCTCTCTCTCCCTCTCTCTCTCTCTCTCTCTCTCTCTCTCTCCCTCTCTCTCTCTCTCTCTCTAGGGGACTGTTGGTGCTGCTGTTGCTGGTGATGTGTTTGTGCTTCCATGTGGTCTGTGTGATGTATCTTTACATCACAAGTGTTCAGGTACGGAAGTCTGCCTACCTAGTGCTAGTCTACCTATTTGGTAACCCTTTAATTGACACCCAGCGTCATACCACGTTATGACACGGTCATAACCATGTAATAATATGTCAGAACAGCTGACATAACGTGTCATAACCTGTTATAATATGGTCATAGCACTGTAATGACACATATATTTAGACCATTATTTTATGGCTGGTTATGACATCTACATAAGTGTCAAAACCCACAAAACCTACCACATAAGGAAAAACATTCCATTACACCATAGCCTACGCATCAATAGTATGTTTGTTATGTATAAAAAATGAAATTGACCATATTACATTATCATTGTAATTGAGCACACACTGATGTCAGACATGCACCTACCCCAATGCTCTATTGCTGATGACTGGGATGAATGCAGGAGCAGATTTCAGGAACATGACAAGACACCCTCTTTTTGACTGATGACTGATTTAAAGGCATGTACTTAATAGGCCTATCTGGCTTATATGATTATGATGGTCATAAAAGCTATTTTTTTTTGTAGGTGTCATAACCAGCCATAAAATAACGCAATATATGTCACAACAGGTGTAAATATATTGGTCATGACAGTGTCATGGCCATATTATGACAAGTTATGTCAGCTGTTATGACACATTATGACATGGTTATGACTGTGTCATAATGTGTTATGATGCTGGGTGTCAAGTAAAGTGTTACCAACAAAACACAGGGTCGTACCTATAGGCCCTGCTTTAAAATAGTGCACTAAATAGGGACTAGTCTCCCTCTCCTCCTCTATAGTAGTGTAGTGTCTGTGGAGTGGACTTACTGCCCGTCCCCCTCCAATCATTTGCTTCCTCTCGCAGAGAGAGACTCATTCTGTTTTCAGACTCTGTTCTCTTTTCCGCTCCCCAGTAATGACAAGATGCATAAAACTATCATTGAGATAAACTGGTACTTCAACTCCTCGTTCTCCGTCTCCCTCTCCTTGGTTTAGTGTTTTCCAGGGTGTCTCACCATTCAGATCCGAACAGCGCTCTGTGTGTTTCTAGTCCTGTTGACCTACTCTGTCACCCAAGCCTGTGTGGTAAGTGTGTGTGTTTAGAAGTCATCATGTACGTTTAAAATCTGGCAACTCTAAGGCTTGCTTTAAAACTCAGGTTAGCTCCACTATTAGACTGACATACAAGAGCTCCTTTCCCCTCATAATCTCTCCCTCTCTTTTTAACCTGTCTCCTTCCCCTTTGCCCCTCACCCTTTTCCTACCTCCTCCAGGTGAGCTGTTTACCCTGGGTCTGGATTATGGGAGGTAACTCCAGTAGCAGCTCCGTGGAGACTGTTTCCATGGACACGCCGAGTGAGCCAGGGCCAATAAACAGTACGGTAGCAGAGGGGGTGTGTCCGAACGTTTCTTACGCTCTCCTCTCCTGCGTGGCCGGAACTCTCACCGTCATCCCTTACCTCCGAGTCTCCTCGTTACCTAAGATACTCATGCTCTTCCTTCTCTCGGTCCTTTACACCGTTGCCATGGAGACCAGCGGGTACCGCATCGCCGTGGGGTAAGGGGGCTCGGGTGAGGGGGCTCGGAGTTTGGAGTGTGGTTCAATATGGGCAGGGTATGCTTTGTTGGTAAGTTTGGTAATGTTTTAATGCAGTGTGTGTGTGTGTGTGTGTGTGTGTGTGTGTGTGTGTGTGTGTGTGTGTGTGTGTGTGTGTGTGTGTGTGTGTGTGTGTGTGTGTGTGTGTGTGTGTGTGTGTGTGTGTGTGTGTGTGTAGGGGAGGTTTGCTCCACCCTCGGCGGTATGATTCAGTGCTGGGTCTCCTGTTGTTTTCTGTAGCTCTGGCTCTACACTGTAGACAACTGGACCTCAAACTACGCCTAGACTACCTGTGGGCCACTCAGGTGAGTGTTTGTGTGTGACTGTTTGTGTGACTCATACACATATACGTGTATGTGCGTATATGTGTGTGTGAGTCATTAGTGTTTGTGAGTCATTACCCCCCTCTAGTGATGAGGAAAAGCTATTACAGCTGAAATAGACTACTTTGTGAGCTCCAAGTGAAAACCAAGCCTCCTTTTTGGATATCTCTACAAACTAAAGGACTATCACTCTTTCATTCTGTCTGTATCTAGGTGTGTTGGTTATTTGTTGGTTGAAACCCAAATGGTACCCTATCCCTATGTAGTGCACTACTTTTGACCAGAGCCATATAAGGAATAGGTTGCATACTATACTAATACATGTATTGCATCAGTGATAGTGATGTACCTTGTTTTTGTTTCCATGTATTTTGTGCAGGCAGAGGAGGAGAGAGGCGACATGGAGAAGGTGAAGCTGGACAACAAGAGGATCCTGTTCAATCTCCTACCTGCACATGTTGCGCAGCACTTCCTCATGTCCAACCCCCGCAACATGGTGAGTCTCACCCCCGTCCCCCTTGCTCCATGTCCCCTTCTCTCCCTGTCTCCCCGTCCCCCTGTCCCCCTGAATCTCGTCCCCCTATTCCCCCGTCCCCCTTACACCTTGCCCCCCCGTTCCCACTGCACCTCGTTCCTCTGTTCCCCCCATGCCTCGTCCCACTGTTCCCCCTGCCCCACCTGTGCCTTGTCCCCCAGTTCCCACTGTGCTTCGTCCCCCTGTCCCTGCCGTTCCCTGCTGGGTCATCTCCCGGTCATGTTTGGGTAGTGGTGCATTTGAGTAGCTGGTGTGATCAGGTCATTTTGAGGTCATGTTTGGGTTGAAGTGTGATGTAACCGCATCATGACGTGGTCATGTTTTGATGTTGCCTGAGAGCTTTTGAACAGTAAATGTTAAGAATTGCCTCTTTTACCTCCAAGGTTGTATGGTGGTTGTGATTTGGTTGTGGTTTGGTTGTGGTTGTGGTTGATATTTGTTTGAGATTTTATTGTTGTTTGGTTGTGGTTGATGTTTGTTTGTGGTTTGGTTGCGGTTTGGTTGTGGTTTGGTTGTGGTTGTGGTTGATATTTGTTTGAGATTTTATTGTGGTTTGGTTCTGGTTGATGTTTGTTTGTGGTTTGGATGCGGTTTGGTTAAGGTGTGATGTGACAGGTTCTCCGTCGTTGTGTCTACTGATTGATCAATATCCGTTCTAATTATGTCTGTTCCTCTCCCAGGACCCTCCCACTCCCCCCTCTCAGGAAGAGGAAGTGATTAAATCAAACATCCTGTAGACTTCCCAACCAGGACACGTGTATTTCTGTCACTGATTTTTTTGTAAACAGTGGAACCAGGAAATGACCCTGGGACAGTTGTTACAGGGGTGGTGGAACAGGTCCTAGAGCAAGGGAGAGAGAGAGGGGATAGTTTTTACATAGGGTTAACAGTACAGGTCCTGCAGTGCCCTGTCATATTGATACAGTGTGTTGATGGACATAGGGATACCGGGAACAGCGGTGACCCTTAAACCCTGGAATGTTGTAGAATGGTTACATCTCTCGATCCCATGTATCCCTATGTCCATCAATGCACTGTACCAATATGCCAGGGCGCTGTAGGACCTGTTCTGCCACCCCTGTAACAACTGTCCCAGGACCAGTGTAATAGCCCTATCTAGCTCTGGTTGTCTGTCTACCTCTATTCTAGGACATGTACTGTTAACCCTCTGTAACAACTGTCTCAGGACCTGCTCATATCTGTGTATTAGCCCTATCTAACTTTTAGTTCCTCGTATCTGTTCTATGACATGTACTGTTAACCCTCTGTAACAACTGTCTCAGGACCTGCTCATATCTGTGTATTAGCCCTATCTAACTTTTAGTTCCTCGTATCTGTTCTATGACATGTACTGTTAACCCTCTGTAACAACTGTCTCAGGACCTGCTCATATCTGTGTATTAGCCCTATCTAACTTTTAGTTCCTCGTATCTGTTCTATGACATGTACTGTTAACCCTCTGTAACTGTCTGAAGACCTGTTAATACCTGTGCAATAGCCCTATGTAAGTCTTGTTTCGTGTCTACCTATCTGCCTCCCTGTTTTACAACCGGTACTGTTATAACCATGTAACAACTGTCCCAGGACCTGTGTATATAACGAGTGTATCTCCCTGTCTGCCTATCTGATCTAGGATTGGTACTGTTAACTCTGTATTAACTGTTCTTTCAGGGTGATGAACCATCTAACGTCAAGTTGTAAAATCCTGAACTTTTCCTTTAACCCTTTGTAAAAACTGTTTCAGGACCTGTTAATACCTGTGTAATAGTCCTATCTAACGGCTAGGTTCCCTGTCTGAATTTGTGTTAGGACCTGTACTACCAGTCGTATAGTCAGGTAGGAGTGCTGTTTGCCTCCATCGCTAATTTCAATGACTTCTACATTGAGCTGGACGGCAACAACATGGGAGTGGAGTGTCTCAGGCTGCTCAACGAGATCATCGCAGACTTTGACGAGGTGAGGCATCCCAAATGGCACCCTATTCCCTATATAGTGCACTACTTTAGACCAGGGCCCTATGGCACCTTATTTATTTTATAGTCCTATGGACCCTGGTCAAAAGCAGTGCATAGGGAATAGGGTGCCAATTGGGATGTGGACCAACATCTCCTCTACTTTCACGTTCTACTGTTCCATGTGTACTGACAGTGTTGACATTAGTTCCATGTGTACTGACAGTGTTGACATTAGTTCCATGTGTACTGACAGTGTTGACATTAGTTCCATGTGTACTGACAGTGTTGGCATTAGTTCCATGTGTACTGACAGTGTTGACATTAGTTCCATGTGTACAGACAGTGTTGACATTAGTTCCATGTGTACTGACAGTGTTGGCATTAGTTCCATGTGTACTGACAGTGTTGGCATTAGTTCCATGTGTACTGACAGTGTTGACATTAGTTCCATGTGTACTGACAGTGTTGGCATTAGTTCCATGTGTACTGACAGTGTTGACATTAGTTCCATGTGTACTGACAGTGTTGGCATTAGTTCCATGTGTACTGACAGTGTTGGCATTAGTTCCATGTGTACTGACAGTGTTGGCATTAGTTCCATGTGTACTGACAGTGTTGACATTAGTTCCATGTGTACTGACAGTGTTGACATTAGTTCCATGTGTACTGACAGTGTTGGCATTAGTTCCATGTGTACTGACAGTGTTGACATTAGTTCCATGTGTACTGACAGTGTTGACATTAGTTCCATGTGTACTGACAGTGTTGACATTAGTTCCATGTGTACTGACAGTGTTGGCATTAGCTGGTCAGATATTAGAGTGGTGGTGTGATCATACAGTTAGTTCATGGCTCTCTTCAGGGAGAGGAAGATATTCATGAGGGGAGGAGGTTGGTTTGGCTGAAAGTTGATTACAGGGTTGTTGTCAGTTTGAAATTGAAGGCAGTCAATTCAGGAAGTAAACTTTCCAAAAGTTCCAATTCCATACTTGAAAACATTTCATTTATTTTTAATGACTTCTCAATGATTTGAAAAAGAGAAGCTATGTATGTCTAAAGTTGGTCCATTTCTGTTTAAAAAAAAAATCAAATCGCTTCCTGAATTGACTGACTTCAATTGGAATGAACCCAACCATGGCTTGTTATTTATAATGCTTACTGGTCACGTCTCTCTAATAACTCTCTGTATACCTATATATGATTACCTTTCTCTCTCTCTCTGCCTGTAGCTGATGGATAAAGAGTGCTATAAGGACATTGAGAAGATCAAAACTATCGGCAGCACATACATGGCTGCAGTAGGCCTGGTACCTACCACTGGCTCCAAGGTACACTTGACTACAGTATACCATACAGTGTGTGCGTGTGTGTGTGTGTGTGTGTGTGTGTGTGTGTGTGTGTGTGTGTGTGTGTGTGTGTGTGTGTGTGTGTGTGTGTGTGTGTGTGTGTGTGTGTGTGTGTGTGTGTGTGTGTGTGTGTGTGTGTGTGTGTGTGTGTGTGTGACCTCAATACAAACCGCTTCTGGAGACCCAAATCCAAGGGTCCTCAGATACTGATTTCTTTGCATGATGTGAAGTTTCCACCTTCCAAATTCTATATGAGAGAAAGAGAGAGAGAGAGAGAGAGAGAGAGAGAGAGAGAGAGACATCGAGAGAGAGAGGTAGAGATCGAGAGAGAGACATCAAGAGAGAGAGAGACATCGAGAGAGAGAGAGAGAGACACAGAGAGAAAGACAGATGGAGAGAGACATTGAGAGAGAGAGAGACAGAGAGAGAGAGAGAAAGACAGAGAGAGAGAGAGAGAGAGAGAGAGAGAGAGAGAGAGATCATATTATGATGATCAGTTTTTTGACAATCTCCATGCAGAAATCATTACATTTCAGGCAGAGGGTAAAGTGCTTCTTTGTGGAGATTTCAATGCAAGAACAGGTTCTGAGCCTGACTACACTGATGCGGGAGGTAACCACCACATATTTGGTCACCCCTCCTTGTACAGTAGCCCTATTCTAAATAATAGAAACAGTCCTGACCAAATACTGAACAAAAATGGGAAGGAGTTAGTGCATCTCTGTCGAGCCTTAGGCCTGTACATGCTTAATGGTAGAATCAGAGGGGACTCTTTAGGTCAGTTTACTTACTGCTCAGCTCTTGGGACAAGTGTAGTCGATTATGCCATCACGGACATTGACCCCTCCTCCATTAGTGCATTCACTGTCAGACCACAGACACCATTGTCAGATCACAGTCAGATCAACGTGTTTCTGAAGAAATTAACCGGCAATATTCATTCAAAAATACTGCCCAATAAACTCTACAACATAAACCAATCGTATAGATGGGCTCCAAACAGTGCAGAGAGATTCATTGAAACATTGAACTGAAATGAAATGATGAACTCTATACAGTTTTTCAATAACTCACAATACCAAAACAATAAAGATGGTGTCAATTCAGCTACTCAAAACATCAACTGCATATTCCAAAAAGCAGCATCGAAAGCAAATTTGAGAAAACCAAAGAAATGCAACATCAGAAACAAAAAACAAAATGTTTCTGACAAATGGTTTGATAATGAATGTAAAACAATTAGAAAACACCTAAGACAAATGTCAAACAAAAAACATAAGCAGCAAAACAACCCAGAGCTACGATATGAAAACTTTGAAACTCGGAAACAGTATAAACATACACTGAAATGCAAGAAACTGAATTATACCAACAAGACACTTGATGAAATTGAAAACGCAATTGACCAAAATCAGTTCTGGGACATGTGGAACAATTTAAGCACAACAAAGCCACAAGAATTAGCCATACAAGATGTAGGAATTTGGAAAACTTATTT
Source organism: Salvelinus fontinalis (assembly GCF_029448725.1). Lineage (NCBI taxonomy): Eukaryota > Metazoa > Chordata > Actinopteri > Salmoniformes > Salmonidae > Salvelinus > Salvelinus fontinalis. Next base: position 13,777,116 of record NC_074678.1, read on the forward strand.
TGATAATCTATACAAAAACATCCCACAAAAAGACTTAAAACAGAACCAATTAGAAATTAAAGAAAAATTGAACATCCTTGAATCAGTCATTAAAAACAACCAAAATCAATTAGATTACCCAATAACCCAACAAGAACTAAATGAAAAGCTCAAATCTATTAAATCAAAGAAGGCTTGTGGTCTAGACAACATCAGAAATGAAATGCTGAAAAACAGCACACCTGAGTTGCAAAATGCTGTGCTTAAATTTTTCAACATGGTTTTAACTTCTGGCTGCTCCCCTGATGTCTGGAACCAGGGGCTCATCTCCCCTATCCACAAAAGTGGAGACAAATCAGACCCCAATAATTACAGGGGAATTTGTGTAAACAGTAACTTGGGAAAGGTTTTCTGTAGCATTTTGAATTCAAGAATTCAAACCTTTCTTCAAGAATTTTTTTTATTAACTAAATGTCAAATTGGCTTTCTCCCAAACCATCGCACTACTGACCATATATACACCTTACACACACTAATTAATAAACACGTCCACCAAAAAAAAGAGGGCAAAATCTTTGCTTGCTTTATTGACTTTAAAAAAAGCATTTGATTCTATTTGACACGAAGGGCTTGTCACGGCGTCTTCCTCTTCTTCATCTGAAGAGGTGTAACAAGGATCGAACCAATACGCAGCGTGGTAGGTATCCATGTTTTAATATAGAAAACTTAACTATGAATACCAATACAAAACAATAAACGTGAACAAACCGTAACAGTCCCGTGTGGCACAAACACTGACACAGGAAACAATCACCCACAAAATACCCAAAGAACATGGCTGCCTAAATATGGTTCCCAATCAGAGACAACGATAAACACCTGCCTCTAATTGAGAACCAATCTAGGCAACCATAGACTTATATAAACATCTATAATGAACACAACCCCATAACTCTACAAAAAAAACCTAGACAGTACAAACACCCTAGATGAGACAAAAACACACAAACCACCCTCGTCACACCCTGACCTAACCAAAATAATAAAGAGAACAAAGATAACTAAGGCCAGGGCGTGACAGGGCTATTCTACAAAATTCTCCAAAGTGGGCTTGGTGGTAAGGTGTATGACTTAATAAAATGTATGTACACAGAAAACAAGTGTGCAATAAAAATCATAAACCAAAGAACAGAATTATTTTCACAATGTCGAGGTGTGAGACAAGGCTGCAGTTTGAGTCCAAATCTTTTCAACATTTATATCAATGAATTAGCAGACATGTTGGACCATTCTCCAGCCCCAGGACTCACACTATTTGACACAGAGGTGAAATACCTGCTATATGCTGATGACTTGGTACTTCTATCACCAACCAAAGAAGGTCTTCAACAGAACATTAATATTCTAGAGCAATATTGTCACGTTCCTGACCTGTTTTCTGTTGTTTTGTATGTGTGTGATGGTCAGGGCGTGAGTTTTGGGTGGGCAGTCTATGTTTTCTGTTTCTATGTTGGTTTTGGGTTGCCTGGTATGGCTCTTAATTAGAGGCAGGTGTTTTGCGTTTTCCTCTAATTGAGAGTCATATTAAGGTAGGGTGTTCTCACTGTTTGTTTGTGGGTGATTGTCTTCCGTGTCAGTGTATGTGCGCACCATACGGGACTGTTTCATTGTCGTTAGGTATTTGTAGTCTGTTCCTGTTCGTGCGTTCTTCACGTTGTATGTAAGTTCGTGTCCAGGTCTGTTTACTTCGTTTTGTTGTTTTGTAAAGTATCAAGTGTTCTTCGTGTGTTTAGTTTCGTCTTGTTTATTAAAATTCATTATGTATTCACAACCCGCTGCACGTTGGTCAAATCCATGCTACTCCTCTTCTGATGAGGAGAAGGAGGAAGCGCGTTACAAATATTGCCATAATTGGGCCCTGGCAGTAGATTTCCCAAAAACTAAAATCATGATTTTCCAAAAACAAAACAGATGTCAGAAACACAAATATAAATTCACCCTGAACAACACCATAATTGAACACACACAAAAATTACACCTACCTTGGTCTGACCATATCTGCATCGGGAAACTTTAATAGGGCAGGGACTGCACTCAAAGAAAAAGCCCGCAGAGCATTGTATTCAATAAAAATGAAATTATTCAAAATCAACATCCCAATTAGAATTTGGACCAAAACATTTGACAGTGTAATCCTACCAATAGCTCTTTACGGAAGTGAGGTTTGGGGGCCACTCAATAAACTGGACTTTAAAATGTGGGACAAACATCCAATTGAAGCCCTACATGCAGAATTCTGTCGGAAAATCCTACAAGTCCAGAGAAATACACCAACTAATGCATGTAGGGCAGAATTGGGCCGCTTTCCAGTAATAATGAAAATACAGAAAAGATCATTCAAATTTTGGCTACATCTTAATTCAAGTCCAAATTCGAGTCTGCAATTTAAAGCACTTCAAACCCAAGAGCTGAGCCCAGAAACGAGCCCTCTGTCAGCTGGTGTTGGACCTAACCAACCAAGCTGACACCAGCACTGCTTCAAAAGAAAGAATTCCAATAAACAAAATCAATGAACCAATCAAAGGACTCATATATACAACATTGGAAAAATGAAACAAAATCCCAAATCCAACTAAATTGCTATCTGACCCTAAACAGAGAATATGAATTGGCTGATTATCTCTACTCTGTCAGAGATACGAAGCAGAGACAGATCCTTACCAAGTACAGGCTGAGTGACCACCGGTTGGCAATAGAAACCAGCAGACATAAAAAGACATGGCTACCCAAAGAGGAGCGTGTATGTGGTCACTGCACGACAGGGGAGGTAGAAACAGAGATGCACTTTCTCCTTTACTGTGATAAATATTCCTCACCAAGAGATTCATTATTCACAGAAATTACTACATTTATTCCAAATTTTAACTTATTAAACCCAGAGGAAAAACTAAAAATAATCAGGAGCGAAGGAGCAATGGCTCCTCTTGCAGTCAAACATGTATTTGCCTGCCATAGCCTGAGGGACACTGAATAATAACATCTGCATAGTAAGCAGTAACTTACTTATTATTACTGTTATTGTTATTACTGTTATTGTTATTACTATTATTATTGTTGTTTATCATTCCAAATAGTAGTGGTAAGGGTGGTAATGGTAATGATAGCAGTTTAGTGATGGTGGTGGTGGTGGTAGTGGTAATGATGATAGTAGTTGTAGTACTGATGTAATGGTGAAGATTACCGTTATTTAGTTATAAGTTAGTTATAGTTTAATTTTCCATTTTTATATTTATTACATTACATTCTACTATTGACTGTTGCCATTTTATTGTTACTATTTTTATATTTAATTTTGTATTATTATTTACTGCCAATCTATATTATTATTTGTCATTGTTTATAATTTTATTACAATGTATATTGTATACATTGTTGCTTTGGCAATATTGACACAATGTTTTTCATGCCAATAAAGCAGCTTGAATTTGAGAGAGAGAGAGAGAGAGAGAGAGAGAGAGAGAGAGAGAGAGAGAGAGAGAGAGAGAGGATTAAATGTTACTGTGGCGTAAGCATGTCTGCCTTTTATAAAACACTCTTCTGGCTTTACATTAAATCCTCGAAGGTGGACAAACAAAGCAGTCCTTTAGAGACTTAAATCCAAACTTTATGCAAACTTCACAGTTTGTGAGCCGGCAATATTTTAAATCCTTATGGTATGAGCTGCACTGGATAACTTCCTTCATAGCTTGTATAAGAATGTGCAGCTTTTGTGACCTGGGGAGGAAATGAGTGAGTTCCATTTTGTACTTAATTCTCTCCTCTTGTCTTGTGATTCCAAGGCTAAGAAGTCCACCTCCTCACACTTATGCACAGTGGCAGATTTTGCTGTTGAGATGTATGATGTACTGGATGCCATCAACTACCAGTCGTACAACGACTTTGTCTTGAGAGTGGGTGAGTGAAAACACAAACACACGAACACGAATGCATGCATGTACACATGCACACAGACGAGCAGGCACACACGCACGCACGCACTCCCCCACCCACCCACACACACACACACACACACACACACACACACACACACACACACACACACACACACACACACACACACACACACACACACACACACACACACACACACACACACACACACACACACACACACACACACACACACACAAATAAACACACACAGACAGACACACACAGGACCACACAGATTGTTGTGAGAGTCAATGCGTAAAGCTGTGACCTTTGACACTAACTAGCTGTCCGTCAGCACCATCAAGAGCCTTGTGACAGGAAGCGTGTCACAGGGAGACCGGCGGGGTTGTCACTCGTTACCACAGCCACAAAGTCTTTATCGTAAAAATGAATATACATATATATGTACATATATACATTAATATATCTAAAATATAATACATATAAATATATTTAAGGTTAGGGTTAGATATAAGGTTAGCAGTGTGGTTAACTTCTACTTCCTCCCAATCCCAGGTCCGGGAGCACCCCCATCAGTAAAAAAGCTGACTAGCATAGCCTAGCATAGCGTCGCAAGTAAATGCTAGCATCTAAATATCATTAAATCACAAGTCCAAGACACCAGATGAAAGATACACATCTTGTGAATCCAGCCATCATTTCTGATTTTTTAAATGTTTTACAGGGAAGACACAATATGTAAATCTATTAGCTAACCACGTTAGCAAAAGACACCATTTTTCTTTGTCCACCATTTTTTCTCTCCACCAGTAGCTATCACCAATTCGGCCAAATAAAGATATTGATAGCCACTAACCAAGAAAAAACCTCATCAGATGACAGTCTGATAACATATTTATTGTATAGGATAGGTTTTGTTAGAAAATGTGCATATTTCAGCTAGAAATCATAGTTTACAATTGCACCCACCATCACAACTCGACTAGAATAAATACAGAGAGCAACGTGTATTACCTAATCATACTAATCATAAAACATTTCTTAAAAATACACAGCGTACAGTAATTGAAAGACACAGATCCTGTGAATCCAGACAATATTTCAGATTTGTCTTACAGCGAAAACACAATAAATCGTTATATTAGCATACCACATGTGCAAACATTACCCCAGCATTGATTCACGGCAAAAAGAGCGATAGCATTATCACCACCAAAATGTATTAATTTTCTCACTAACCTTCTCAGAATTCTTCAGATGACACTCCTGTAACATCATATTACAACATACATATAGAGTTTGTTCGAAAATGTGCATATTTAGCCACAAAAATCGTGGTTATACAATGAGAAAAGTAGCCAAGCTGGTCAGAAAATGTCGGGCGCCATATTGGACAGTGATCTAGTCTAATGAATAAATACTCATAAACTTGACAAAAAACTACAGGGTGGACAGCGATTGAAAGACAAATTAGTTCTTAATGCAATTGCTGAATTACATTTTTTAAATTATCCTTACTGTGCAATACAGGGTGCGCCAAAGCAAAGCTACCCCAAAGAAAATGGCGGAATATGCGTTTAACATTTTTCGACAGAACAACGATTTATCATCATAAATAGTTCTTACTATTAGCTGAACTGCCATCAGAATCTTGGGCAATGAATCCTTTCTCCGGTCTTATCGTCTTTTGGTCGAAAGATGTCTTCTTGTCCCGTCGAAATGGCCACTAACGTTCAGCATGTACTAGAAAAGTGCCCAGCTCTTGGAAGTGCGTCACACAGAAATGCCAGAAAATCTCACTAAACGGATATAAATTGCTATAAAACGGTTTAAATTAACTACCTTATGATGTTTTTAACACCTATAACGAGTAAAAACATGACCGGAGATATATTACTGGCTAAACAACAGCTTGGAAGGAGGCCAGTCCGACGTCCATCGTGCGTCAGGCGCAGGGAGGAAAAGAAATGTACTTCCGCTCTTTGGTCTTTTATACAGGCCCTGATTGCGCAATCGACTCCATTCAAATTGTCACCACTTACTGACATCTAGAGGAAGGCGTAGGCAGTGTATTTTTGTAGTTTGTATCCCCATAGCATTCACAGGGACATTACAACTGACCTGGGAACAGGGGCCAAGATTTCTGAAATCTCACTCCCTGTCATGAAAAGTGCTGTAGAATGAGTTCTGTTTCACTCAGAGACATAATTCCAACGGCTATAGAAACTAGAGAGTGTTTTCTATCCAATAATAATAATAATATGCATATTGTACGAGCAAGAATTGAGTACTAGGCAGTTTAATCTGGAGACCAATTTATGCTAAGTCGAAACAGCACCCCCTATATTCGCAAGAAGTTAAGAAGATAAATTGTGGAAATAGGCAGGGTTTAATAACCTTTTATGGCTGCAATCCCGCTACCGGGATGATATGACAACAGCCAGTGATAGTGCAGGGCGCCATATTAAAACAACAGAAATCTATAATTAAAATTCCTCAGACATTCATGTGTCTTATATCATTTTAAAGGTAATCTTGTTGTTTATCCCACCAAAGTGTCCAATTTCAAATATGCTTTTCAGCGAAAGCACTACAAACGATTATGTTAGGTCACCACAAAACCACAATAAGCACAGCCATTTTTCCAGCGAAAGATAGCTTTCACAAAAACCACAAATAGAGAAAATGAATCACTAACCTTTGATTATCTTCATCAGATGACACTCATAGGACTTCATGTTACACAATACATGCATGTTTTGTTTGATTAAGTTCATATTTATATAAAAAAATCAGAGTTTACATTGGCGCGTTAGATTCACTAGTTGCAAAAACATCAAGTGATTTTGCATAGCCACATCGTTTCAACAGAAATACTCATCATAAATGTAGATGATAATACAAGTTATACACATGGGATTATAGATATACCTCTCCTTAATGCAACCGCTGTGTCAGATTTCCCCAAAACTTTACGGAAAAATAAACCATGCAATAATCTGAGACGGAGCTCAGAACAATAGCCAAATTAGCCGCCATGTTGGAGTCAACAGAAACCAGAAAATACATGATAAATGTTTCCTTACCTTTGATGAATTCATCAGAATGCAGTCCTAGGAATCCCAGGTCCACAATAAATGCTTGATTTGTTCGATAATGTCCGTTATTTATGTCCAGTTAGCTACTTTGGAATTGTTTACCAAAAGCCCTAACCAAAGTCACAAAGCGCGACCACTATAACATGACGAAATGTCCAAAAGTTCTGTTACAGTCAGTAGAAACATGTCAAACGATGTACTGAATCAATCTTTAGAATGTTGTTAACATACATCTTGAATAACGTTCCAACCGGAGAATTACATTGACTTCAGTTGACCGATGGAACGGAGCTCCCTCTCACGTGAACACGCCTCTTCAATGCGTGATCACCTCGTGGCAGTGGTGACTAAATCCTGTCTCCTTCGGCCCCCCTTCACATTAGAGTCATCAGTCTATTGACTGTCTATTGACTGTTGACATCTAGTGGAAGCTGTAGGAAGTGAAAACTCATCAATATCTCGCTGTAATTTCAATGAGAGCTTGGTTGAAAATCTGGCACCCCCAGAAGAATTTCAAACAGGAAGTGGAACTTCTCAGGTTTTTGCCTGCCATATGAGTTCTGTTATACTCACAGACATAATTCAAACAGTTTTAGAAACGTCAGAGTGTTTTCTATCCAATACTAATAATAATATGCATATATTAGCAACTATGACATAGGAGCAGGCCGTTTACTCTGGGCACCTCTGTGCACCTTTCATCCAAGCTACTCAATACTGCCCCTGCAGTATTGACCTAGGTTCTATTGTATTCATTATCTTGTTTGGAACCTGAACCTGCTAGTTAGTCACTGCAGTGCCTGATGTACACACTTCCATACTGTCAGCAGACTCTCTGTGTGTGTGTGTGTGTGTGTGTGTGTGTGTGTGTGTGTGTGTGTGTGTGTGTGTGTGTGTGTGTGTGTGTGTGTGTGTGTGTGTGTGTGTGTGTGTGTGTGTGTGTGTGTGTGTGTGTGTGTGTGTGTGTGCAAGTGTGTGCAAGTGTGTGCGTGTGCATGTGTGTGACAGCAGAAACTTGGCTTGTAGATTTGTGTAAACCACAGTGAGGACCATGCTGATATGTATTATGTATGTATTTTCACTGTCGGTGTGTGTGTGTGTGTGTGTGCGTGTGTCTGTGTGTGTGCGTTCGTTCGTGCGTGCGTGCACGTGTGTGTATGTAGGTATTAACGTGGGTCCAGTAGTAGCAGGAGTGATCGGAGCACGGAGGCCTCAGTATGATATCTGGGGGAACACAGTGAACGTGGCCAGCAGGATGGACACCACTGGACTACCGGGAAAGATACAGGTACAGCACCCCAAACACACACAAATGTACAGACACACGCACACGCAATCACGCACACATATCGCACACAGATGCACACACACACACACACACACACACACACACACACTATGCAGGTGATCATTCAGCTGTCGTTTGTTATCATGTGTCCTACATTACCCCCAGGTGACAGAAGATGTGCAGCGCATCATCAAGGGTCAATATGACTTTGTGTGCCGTGGCAAGGTCAGCGTCAAGGGCAAAGGACAGATGCTTACGTACTTCCTGGAGGGGCGGATCCCCGGCAGGGGGTCACAGCATCAGCCCAGGAACCTGGATCGCTGCCGGACAAGTCTGTTCAACCGTTCAGCCATTAGCAACATCTGCACCAAACTGAGCCCTGCCCCCACCATGACCACCTATTCCACGATGCGAAACCCCACCCCCGGCATAGCCACTGCAGCAACCACCTCCACAAACAGCACCATCCTCTACCTGCCCTCTGTGGCTGTTCCCACGGCGATGGAGGTGTGAGTGAGTGGCTGATTTGAAGACTGTCTCCATAGTGACCAAGGAATCTTCCTTGACAGATAGAGAGTGGAGATCAAGAGAGAGATAGAGTAGAGCTGTTAGAAAGTCACTGAAAGTGAAAGTGAAATAGGGATGAGAGAGAGAGGAAGAAGGAGTGGGTTCCACTTCACTGGACTGTCACTAGAGAATGTGGTTCCACTTTACTGGACTGTCACTAGAGAATGTGGTTCCACTTTACTGGACTGTCACTAGAGAATGTGGTTCCACTTTACTGGACTGTCACTAGAGAATGTGGTTCCACTTTACTGGACTGTCACTAGAGAATGTGGTTCCACTTTACTGGACTGTCACTAGAGAATGTGGTTCCACTTTACTGGACTGTCACTAGAGAATGTGGTTCCACTTTACTGGACTGTCACTAGAGAATGTGGTTCCACTTTACTGGACTGTCACTAGAGAATGTGGTTCCACTTTACTGGACTGTCACTAGAGAATGTGGTTCCACTTTACTGGACTGTCACTAGAGAATGTGGTTCCACTTTACTGGACTGTCACTAGAGAATGTGGTTCCACTTTACTGGACTGTCACTAGAGAATGTGGTTCCACTTTACTGGACTGTCACTAGAGAATGTGGTTCCACTTTACTGGACTGTCACTAGAGAATGTGGTTCCACTTTACTGGACTGTCACTAGAGAATGTGGTTCCACTTTACTGGACTGTCACTAGAGAATGTGGTTCCACTTTACTGGACTGTCACTAGAGAATGTGGTTCCACTTTACTGGACTGTCACTAGAGAATGTGGTTCCACTTTACTGGACTGTCACTAGAGAATGTGGTTCCACTTTACTGGACTGTCACTAGAGAATGTGGTTCCACGGTGCAGACGAACAGAGAAATAGTCCTGGACCCAGTCTTTTCTCTCTCTGTGAGGAGATGGAACTTAAGGATTTTGGTCACTGGCCAGCCGGGCTAGTAGAACACAATTTCAACTAGCCAAAGGTCCGAAATCTGTACCATGCAAACTTCGCTCGCATGACATTGCCTTCATCTTACTTTACCTAAAGATTCCTTCACGTTATGTAACCATTCCCTGGTCTTACCTTACCTAACCTTTCCTTCACCTTATCTTATCTTACCTTACCTAACCATTCCTTCACCTTATCTAACCTAACCATTTCTTTACCTTACCTTACCTTAACCTAACCTAACCTAACCATTCCTTTACCTTACTTTACCTAATCATTCCTTCACCTTACCTAACCTAAACATTCCTTCACCTTACCTTACCTTACCTAACCATTCCTTTACCTTACCTTACCTTACCTAACAATTATTTTCCCTTACCTAACCTAACCATTCCTTCATCTTACCTTACCTTTCCTAACCATTCCTTCACTTTACCTTACCTAACCATTCCTTTACCTTACCTTACCTTACAATTATTTTCCCTTACCTAACCTAACCATTCCTTCATCTTACCTTACCTTTCCTAACCATTCCTTCACTTTACCTTACCTAACCATTCCTTTACCTTACCTTACCTTACCAAACAATTCCTTTACCTTACCTAACCTAACCATTCCTTCATCTTACCTTACCTAACCTAACCATTCCTTCATCTTACCTTACCTTACCTAACCATTCCTTCATCTTACCTTACCTAACCATTTCTTCATCTTACCTTACCTTACCTAACCATTCCTTTACCTTACCTTTCCTAACTGTTCCTTCACCTTACCTTATCTTACCTAACCATTCCTTTACCCTACCCTACCTTACCTTACCTTACCTAACCATTCCTTCACCTCGCCTTAGGTTGACCCTTTTATCCCTCTGATTAGGGTTGCAAAATTCCAGTAACTTTCCCAACATTCACAGGTTATTCAGAAATCCAGGTTGGAAGATACTTGGAATTAGGAATGGATCAACTGTAAATACAGGAATCCTACAACCAGGATTTCTGTAAACCTGGGATTTTTGGGAAAGTTACCAGAATTTTGCAACCCTACTTATGCATCTTATATCAGAGCTGTTGCCTTACCGACGGTCCATTCTACAGGCTGAGTTTAGTGAACGTGTTATAATTGTATCGCCTTTCAGATCAATGTAGATTTCCTCCCTTTTCTATATAAATGTAATTCTGCCAAGAATGTCTGTCACAGACTGGACCATATTACATTTTCTGGACCATATTCCTCCAATACAAACTGCCAAACCACATTGTCTATTGCAAAGTGTTGTAGTCTTTATTACAGCTTTTTAAATGTACAAAGCTTTGAATTTAAGAATGACAGCTATTATCTTAGAGATGGGGCCTTGTATCAGTTCAGGGTTGGTCACCAGTATTGTTGGATGCATGATGACACCTTCCGCTGCATTGGAGTCCAGTTTTCTGTGTGTTTATATTAAAGTGGATAAATGATGCTTCTAACTTCCAGAATCTTCCTTCCGTCATTCCAGTAAATGTGTAGCAATAAAACAGCGTGTGTTCTTCTGAAACGGAATGCCCCCTGCCCTGTCCTGCTTGCAGTAGCAGTGTTGCCAACTGTTTTTCAGTGAGAATCACTATTGGCTCCTTGATTTGTTGCTAGAAGTCCTTAGATTACGTTTTGCCGTGAGGTCAGCTGGCGCAGTAGCTCAGCTCTGATTGAATAATGCTGTTAGAGCATCCTGGTTGGATAGCTGTTTATTGTAAGAGCATCCCGATTGGATAGATGTTTATTGTAAGCGCATCCCGATTGGATAGATGTGTATTCATTGTAAGAGCATCCTGATTGGATAGCTGTTTATTGTAAGAGCATCCTGATTGGATAGCTGTTTATTGTAAGAGCATCCCGATTGGATAGCTGTTTAATGTAAGAGCATCCCGATTAGATCGTGATGTTAACTGCAAGAGCATCCTAATTGGATAGTGCTGTTATCTGCAAGAGCATCCTAATTGGATAGTGCTGTTATCTGCAAGAGCATCCTGATTGGATAGTGCTGTTATCTGCAAGAGCATCCTGATTGGATAGTGCTGTTAACTTGTAAGAGCATGCGTTGCCGTGACAAAAAAAAGTATGTATTTCTGTGAAAAAAAAAGAAAAGCATGTTACAGAGAGTTATTTTTTTGTGTTGAGTGTGGTGAGATTACAATTCTTTGGTGGTTTAAAAATTGCGTTTTTGCCTGCTTGTTTATTGAGTGATATTTTCAATGACAAAAAGACCATGTTCATGGTGTTTAACTTCTATTTTTATCAACACTTTATTGAGACCTGTGGTTTTGAAGCAGGAAGGGGAGTACAATTCTCTCACTGAAGAGCAACCATCCTTCTTATTCTCTCCCCTTTTCATGCAGAGTCCAATTATTTCTATCATGGCACTGTATGTCTCTTACAGGCCACCGTAGCCAGTTACTCTGAAGGCCTCTCCTCTCGGGCCTGCTATGCATCTCACCTGTATGAGGTAAAGACACAACGAAACAAACAGACCAACAGACCAACATACACAACAGTCCTCTTGCATGTGAAAACTAAGCCAAGGAAAGCAGTGCTCTTGAATATTTGCTGCTTTTCAACCTGTGACTTTTTTGGGGGCGTTGTGGTGTGGTCGTACGATCTTCAATTTGATGTTTGCGGCAGTTAAACAAATGTTTGAAATCGACTCCAGTTTGTGAGTCATGTTGGACCTAACTGAGACATTACAGGATGGTAGGAGGCCGGGAGTTGGGGAGGGGGGGGGGGGGGGGGGGGGATACTCTGTGACCCTCTGTGGTCATGATGATATGGATTAGGTAATGTATCAATGTGCCAACATATTGTTGTAAACATATCATACATATCGTCTGTGCCCCAAATGGTACTCTATTCCGTATATAGTGCACTAATTTTAACTAAAAGTAGTGCACCATATATGGAATAGGGTGGCATTTGGGAAGCACCCATCCAGTCTACATCAGTAGCACACAGACCTGTGGCTATGGGGTTTCATTGACTGTGTTTTTACTGTTTTCATTTGTCATTTTATTTAAAGGGATCTAGTGCTTTTGTAACTCGAGATAAACTTTATTAGAACGCTGTAGCACGATCAACAATCACCATATTTTATTAACATGGAAGTGATTCTGCATATCATATCAACCAGAAAGTCTCAAACTCTTCATACTTCTGTATCAGATTCAGATCAGATTCAATCTTTCTACATTTCATCATATCAGTCTCTGAGAGAAAAAAAGATTTTTATATACCTCTGCTTTGGACAACCAGTAACATTGATGGACAAGGGTTCTATATTCTATATTTCCTGTGAACTAGATATCGATATTTTCATATATGATACGGGTTGAAATATTGTGATATGTTTAGGTATTGCTCACTGTATATTGTATGTAGAGAGACATGACATACTAACCTGAATGATGGTTAAATATTTCCAATGTCCAATATTCCTTTTGTTAACAAAACAGTATTGGTTGATATGTTTTATGTGAATGTACATTTCTTATGGAGAAACTATTTTATACTATAAGTGTTTACACTGCTATGATATTGACGTATTATTAAATAATAATCAACGTAAGCTCTTGCGTCAATCTCCTCAACCCTTTGTGTTTTTCCTGTGTGTGTGTGTGTGTGTGAGGCAACCAGAGTAGTTGCTTATGGAGAGGTAACTAAACTAATAATGCATAAAATGACATAACACTGGGCCCGGCAGAAGAGAAGACTTGAGGGATGTAAGGAGAGGGGGCAACAACACAACATGGGGTCATTCTGTTGGTCATAGTGCGGCCTCTCTCTGTCTCTCTCTGTGTTGTGGTTGGTTGTGTCGTAACAGTGTACGGACGTCATGTGGGGTAGTAACTGACAACATAACAGGAATCTTGTCCAGAGAAGAGAGGAAATCTGTTGACACTCAGACATCACTGATCCCCAAAATATATATTCCTCTCAAGGGGAGAATGGCCAAAAGATCTGGGAAGATGGGGATAAAGAAAACACACACAGACACGCTCTCGCTCTCGCGTTCTCTTGCGCTCTCTTGCGCTCTTTTGAGCTCTCTCGCTCGCTCTCTCTCGCTCTCTCTCGCTCTCTCGTTCTCTGTCTCTCTCTCTTATATGCACACACACACATACAGTACACACACTCAGGAAGTTGAAAAAGTTTGGCATGGGCCCCCAAATCCTGAAAGGTTCTACAGCTGTACCATTGAGAGCATATTGACTGGCTGCATCACTGCTTGGTATGGCAATAGTACCTCCCTTGATCTCATGGCGCTAGAGAGGGTTGTGCGGACAGCCCAGTACATCACTGGGGCCGAGCTCCCTGCCATCCAGGAACTCTATACCAGGTGGTGTGAAAAGAAGGCCCTGAAACTCGTCAAAGATCCCAACCACCCAAGCCATAGAATATTTTCTCTGCTGCCGCATGGCAAGAGGTATTGGTGTATCAAGTCTGACACCAACAGGTTCTTGAACAGCTTCTATTTCCAAGCAATATGACTGATAAATAGCTAACAATAGCTAATAGCTCTCTATGCACACTCACAGGGCACTACACACTCACACACACTGTCACTCCAACACTCACACAAACACTCCATCATTTTCTCACTCACACATAATATGCACATACATTTATACAGACTCTATACACACACCCACAAACATATAAGCTGCTGCTACTATGTTTAATCTTATATCCTGTTGCCTAGTCCCCTTACCCGTGTACATATCTACCTCCATCACTCCAGTATCCCTGCACATGCAAATATGGTGTATATTTCCTGTATAGAGTATGCCTACTTACTTACTTTATTGTGTATTTCATGTTTCTAATTATTATTTCTTGTGTGTTTTTTCTAGTAATAAATTGATACTGATTATTGCGTTGTTGGGTTTTGAGTTTGCAAGAAAGGCATTTCACTGTACTTGTGCTTGTGATAGTAAAATGTGAAACACACACACACACTGCCTTTCTCTCTCCATCTTTCACACAGACATGCAGTACACTTTCGCTCTTTCAGTCCCTCTCTTTCACACACACACACACACACACACACACACACACACACACACACACACACACACACACACACACACACACACACACACACACACACACACACACACACACACACACACACACACACACACACACACACACACACACACACAATGCCTTTCTCTCTCCATCTTTCACACAGACATGCAGTACACTCTCGCTCTTTCTCTCCCTCTTTCTCACACACACACACTTCCTGTATATGGGGTAGCGCCAGCAGCTTGCGTAGTTAGGAGTGGTGCCAACAAGGTGTTCCAGTAGTAGTGACGGTGGTGGAAACTCTGCCTGGCATACACACACCAGAGGGTTCCGCTCTCATTGGAAAAAAGGAAAGGGATAATGTGTGTGCGTGTGTGTGTGTGTGTGTGTGTGTGTGTGTGTGTGTGTGTGTGTGTGTGTGTGTGTGTGTGTGTGTGTGTGTGTGTGTGTGTGTGTGTGTGTGTGTGTGTGTGTGTGTGTGTGTGTGTGTGTGTGTGTGTGTTATGTGAGCAAAGAGCTGAAGGGATGGTTCATGTCCTGCCACAGGAAGATGCTGCTTCCAAACATTCAGCACAGATTGGGAACGTTGCACTTGCTCTGTGTGTATGTGTGTGCGTGTGCGTATGCGTATGCGTGTGTGTGTGTGTCTGTGTGTGTTGTTCGTATTGCCATTCATCAGTGGGAATTGAACAGAATTAGCAGATTTCTGATGCTAAGGTCCTTTTACCTAGCTGCATTATCTCCACTTCACCCCTGCTTTGTCTGGGGGTTGCACATAGTGTGTGACATGGCAGTTGGTTGTCATAGCTACATGACCTGACATGATATCAGGGCTTTGTTTAATAAACAAAATTAACAAAGGCAGCGGCCCACTCCATTGGCTACAGAGGTAGGAAACATCAGGACTGGTTCGATGAGAACTCGGACACCCTCACAGCCTACTGGACAATATGCACAAAGCGCACAGGGCTACTATCTGCACCAGAACGCTCCACCAGTACATCACTGAGGTTTGGAACCGGGAGATTGTCCCCTAACTGTGGCGGGATGCAAACATTGTCACCATCTATAAGAACAAGGGTGACAAGTCCATCTGCGGCAACAGCCAGGGGATATCCCTTCTGGCTGTTGCTGGTAAGGTCCTGGCCAAGGTGATGCTACACAGGCTGGTGAACAACATCAAAGAGGAACTGCTGCCAGAGTCACAATGCGGCTTCAGGTAGAACAGGAGAACGATCAACATGATATTCACAGCATGGTCGACACAGCAACTCCAGGAGAAGTGCCGTGAACAACATCAGGACCTTTTTCATGGCCTTTGTCGACCTCTCCAAGGCCTTCAACACTGTGAGCAGGGAACTACTATGGGGCATTCTACTCACATTTGGCTGTCCGGCCAATTTTTCAACATCCTTTGGCAGTTCCATGATGGGATGATGGCTCGGGTGGCCATAAGAGGGCAGGAGTCAGTGCCCTTTGGAGTAAGCATCAATGTAAGGCAGGGGTGTGTGCTGGCACCGGTACTCTTTAACATCTTCCTCCTATGTGTCAACAATCTTCTCCACAAGGCACTTGAGGCCACAGCGGGGTTATGGTGGACTTCAGGCTGGATGGAAACCTATTCAACGTCAGGAGGCTCCAAGCAACTACCAAGGTTTTGACGGTGTGGTTTTTGAGCTGCAGTATACTGATGACTGTGCTTGTGGCCCACACTCCGGAAGACCTTCAGTCTGTCCCTGTAACGGCTGCTAGGGTCTATCAACACCCTCAAGACAGTGGTGGTCTGCCAATGGAGATCCAGCCTTCCACCCACCATGCCTGTCTTCACCATTGAACACAAATCGCTGGCAATAGTCCCGTCCTTCAAATACCTTGGCAGCATCCTCTCGGAGGACTGCAGCATCAACCTCGAAATTCCAAATGGGATCAAGCAAGCATCAGCTGCCTTCGGGAATCTCAGACGCAGGGTCTTCCAAAACAGGTATCTCCACCTACACATCAAAGTCGCCATCTATCGCCTTCTGGATCACCACACTTCTTTACAGCTGTGAAGCCTGGGTCACTTACAGTCGCCACAAGCAGCTTGAGCGATTCCACATAAGATGCCTGCAGCGCATCCTGGGAATCACCTGGTGCAGCCATGTGCCCCATACAGAAATACTTGCTAAGACCAACTGAAAAACTATGGAGGCCATGGTCACCAAACACCAACGGTGCTCGCATAGGCATGTCATTAGAATGTCTCAGGATTGCTTGCCGCGGAAGATCCTGTATGGCCAGCTACATCTTCGCTGGCAGTCTGCAGGGGGGCAGATGAAGCGCTACAAGGACCAGCTAAAAACACTGCTGAACAAGTACAACATCTCTCTGTCTCTCTCTGTGTTGTGGTTGGTTGTGTCGTAACAGTGTACGGACGTCATGTGGGGTAGTAACTGACAACATCACAGGAATCTTGTCCAGAGAAGAGAGGAAATCTGTTGACACTCAGACATCACTGATCCCCAAAATATGTATTCCTCTCAAGGGGAGTAGAGGATGCTACAGACATAGAGGATGCTGCTGTCGACCGGTCCACCTGGCGGTAGCTCTGCCAGAGCGGTGTACATAGGTTGGAGGAGAAGAGGAGCACAAAGAGACAGCAAAAACAGTTCAGGAGACATACAGCCATGCCTGCCCCTGCCAACACAGACTGCATATGCTCCACCTGCAATAAAGTTTGTGGATCTCGGATTGGACTCTGCAGTCATCAAAGAATTCACCGTTAACTCAAAAGTGGAAGTCATCATCGGATACGATGGACTACCATAAGCATGTTATGTGAGCGAAGAGCTGAGGGGATGGTTCAATTCCTGCTGCAGGAAGAGGCTGCTTCCAAACATCCAGCACAGATTGGGGATGTTGCACTTGCTCTGTGTGTGTATATGTATGTGTGTGTGTGTGTGTGTGTGTACATGCAAGTGTGTGTGTGTCTGTACGTGTGTGTGTATGATTTGTGTATACTGAAAATCCTTTTGTATGATAGTGTGCGGTCCCTGTATGCTCCCTGTGTGTGTGTGCTTCCAAACATCCAGCACAGATTGGGAATGTCGCACTTGCACTGTGTGTGTGTGTGTGTGTGTGTGTGTGTGTGTGTGTGTGTGTGTGTGTGTGTGTGTGTGTGTGTGTGTGTGTGTGTGTGTGTGTGTGTGTGTGTGTGTGTGTGTGTGTGTGTGTGTGTGTGTGTGTGTGTGTGTGTGTGTGTGTGTGTGTGTGTGCAGTTGTAGAGACCCACCTGTTTAGCAAAAATGTGGTTTTGCTTTTGTTGCCTGTTTTGCACGTGATTTTGGCATTAATACATGTCACATATCAGTTTGCAAACAATGTAAAAAATAATAATGATAAGCCGCATAAAACATGGTCTCTTTTTTGCTTTCTTGAATAAGACAGCTCTAAAATGCAGCTGTTTCAACCTAGCCCAGGGCTTTCTGTGGTTGTGGGGCAGCCAGCAGAAAATACGGAGCGTAGGGGTTGGTAATGTTCTCTAGTTGGCTCAGTGTTCTGTCACTCATGGGGACACTACGTCAACACAAAATCTACATGGAGAGCTTGACAATTAAAGTCCCTTGGCTGCTGCCATAGAGTTACATTAGAAGTGTCCATCCAAGAAGACTCAAGGTCATTGGCCACAGATAAAATGACGTCAAATAACATTATATCTACTGTAGCTTTGATTGGACTGATCATGTCAACAAGCTAGCAGTCATCATCGTGATTCAAGTCGGCAATCTACTGGCAAATCCTTTTCAATCCTTATCATATGAAAATAAATTATGAAGAGAAATTATAGATAAAATGTATCGGTGCTCATCGGCCATTGGACATAAACATTACACAACAAGTTGGAAATCTCAAATTCAACAATGAGTGGTTTGGAAGGAATTAGTGGCTAACTGCATGCGTTGCAAAGAAATCACTAGCCGGCTATTCGATGGAGTGGGTGTGGGGTCCGGGTTTAAGGGTCTCTTTTCCAAGCTTAAAGGATAAACATTCAACATTGGCCATGCTGTCAATCCAGCATGACGTCTGCCGCATTCAAAACAGCTTAAAACTTAGAATTGGAAAATTTCTGACTTCAATGAGTTCAAGATAACTGGGAACTCGGAAGAAAATGGCTCCGACTGGGAAAATAAGATTTGAACGGTCATCCAACTCGGAATTCTAAGTCGGGAACTTGGGCCTCTTTCTAGAGCTTCGACCTGAAGATCACTGACATCATGATTCAACCTTGTTTTTTTCAGAGTTCCCAGTTGTCTTGAAAACACCTGAAATTCCAGAGAATGGCAGACTTGATGACAAAGTTTAATGACAAAATTCGAGCCACCTTCCTGTTCAAGTGAGCACAGCACAACAAGGTGAGTCCAAAAATGTTTTGTATGTTGCTGCATAAATTATGTAATATGCCAGAAAGATATGTATACGGTAGCTAAGAAAATAATACTAAGTGGATGATGTGTAGTAAGCTGTTAGCTGTTGGTGGTGCAAATGTAGCCTGTAGCCTGTTTTCGAATTTTGTAAGAGCTTTCATTATCTGCTTATATCCCCCCTTTATTTATCCTATGGTTCTGACTGTCTGTACAGGGAGAATAATGTAAGAATGGCCCATGTTCTGAATTCTGGCACTGTACATTTCAAATTCTGTCGCTGTACATTTCAAAGTGCTGAACAAATAGTTGTATTGACAACATCCGTTCTAGCTCGCTTATTATTGTCTTAATCAAAATTACGGATTGCCTCTTATCCACTCGTCGTCCCCTTATGCCATAGTTTGTACATCTCAATTGTCAGTAGATACCACATTTGTTTAAGCAAGTCAGCCATGTCAGCTTTGTTTTTTTAAAAGGCAGTAAATGAGGCTGAAAAACTGAATTGTTTCACTGCCAGACAATGCCAGATAGCCAGGTGTAGCAATGGTAAGGATTCACTCCATGTTGCTGAAAAGAAAGCTCTGCTGTTGGGACAGCTTTATGTAGGCCCTAACAGTTTGTGGGCACCATTTGTCACCGTTATGGTGCAATTCATGTATTGTTTAGTGTTGTGTTGTGTAGTGGCTTTTAGGCCCGAGGTACAGGACATTTCTGGAGGAACCAGAGCTCATTATTTGTTATGTGTGTGTGATCATTTATGTTGTTAATACAACCTATGCAAAATAATACAGTTGTTTTTTAAGTTCTTTCCAATGTTTTAAGGGTGTATGAAAAGTGTATTTCTATCCTAACTTTTACATAAGTCCTTTGTATTGGTGTAGACTTGACGGACCAGATGGGACTCATTCCCTCCCAAACCAAATGTTTTCTCTGGTAGGCACAACCTACCTGGCCCCCCTATAAATAATAACCTCAAGTCAAAACCGTTACATAAAAAATGGCACCCCAGATGGGATTTGAACCCACAATTCCTGGCTTAGGAAGTACTCCTTGCCACATTGAGGAATGTGTTGCATGGGACAGCTCGAGACTGGTGGGATGTGGCACGTCTCACCACTACCTCCTGGGCTGACTTTGAGGCCAAGTTTTCCTCTGCATTTCTGTCTGAGGACTACACAGATGAGCTGGCAGACAGAGTCAGAAATCGAGTGCAAAGAGAGAAAGAGAGTATCTGACTTTGCATACGGTTACCACTCCCTGTGCAAAAGGTGGAAACCTGGCATTGAGGAGGAAGAGGTCATTAAGTTGATCTCGAAGAACATCAACCCACTACTAGCCAGTCAACTCCGAGAAAGAGTCACCACTGTCGATGAACTGGTTTGCCTGGGACAGCAGTTCGAGAAGGACAGAGAATGCCAACAGCAATATGAACAGAGAAAGAAACAGTTACCCAAGCCAGACCATCAACAACAGCCAGAGTCTCCAGCCAAGAACCCTCCCATGTTCTGTTGGAGATGTAGCCAAAAGGGACATTCTTCAGCTACATGTCCAAGACCGTATCAAGTAAACCCTTCCAGAAACCACCAACAGGCCAACACACCTAACTCCCTTCGCAGGAACAACCATCCTACTCTGGGTGCTTTGACCAGAGCTGAAACTCCAAGAGTCACTGCCTACGCCCCCCGCCGACATCCCCTTCCTTTCAGTTAATACCGCACCAGCTGGTGTTACCCCTGTCCATAGGCCCATGGACAGGAAGAGCCATCCCGGACACCGGGTCATCCTACACACTGCTCAATGAGAAACTGTGGAAGGAGGTTAAAGGTCCACAATACAACTTGAAGCCGTGGACAGAAAGTCCCCTCTATCTGGCTGATGGTGAGGCTAAACGACCACTTGGATGGAGTGAGGTGGAGTTCCGCCTGTGTAACCGCTCCTATATGATTCCTTCTGTTATCCTACAAACCAAGAACCTTGTTTTTCCTGTCGTGTTGGGAATTGATTTCATGTACTTCAGTGGTGTCCAGATTGATATCGCACACAATTGCTACTGGTTTCCATACAATCTGAGCAAGAAGCATTTCTTCCAATCAGAAGCTACAACGTTACATGATTGGGGTCCAAATGTGGCAGTCTTCTCTGCCGTTGCTCCGGTACCACTAACCCTTGATAATCTTTCTGATGATCTCCTTTTACAGGCTGTGAGAAGAGTTTAGCTGGAACAGCCAGAGGAGTTAATTAAGGCTGTTGGAACAGCTGTAGAATAATGCTGATGTATGTACTTCAAAGCTAGGATGCACCGGGCTCCTGAAGCACAAAATATTCCTTACGCAGGAAATGCCGATCAAGCAAAAGCCATATCGTTTGTCCCCAGCAAAGCTAATCATCCAAAAGGGACTCATTAATAATATGTTGACACAAGATATAATTGAACGTTCCTCCTCTCCCTGGGCTGCTCCTGTTGTCCTCATCCTAAAAAAGACCGGTGGTCTTAGATTTTGTGTGGACTATAGGAAGAACAACAATGTTTCCCATACTGATGCATATCCTCTTCCCACCATCCACGGGATCCTGGAGTCATTTTCTGGCGCTGTTGTGTTCACTACCCTTGACCTCAATAGTGGCTATTGGCAGGTTGAGATGGACCAGGAAAGCAAGGCCAAGACTGCTTTTGTCTGTGCTGAGGGCTTGTTTTCCTTTAAGGTGATGCCTTTTGGATTAAAGAATGCACCTGCCACTTTCCAAAGACTCATGGAGATTGCGTTAGGTGAGCTCAAAGGGAAGATCTGTTTCGTCTACCTGGACGATATAATTATCTACTCCCAGAACAGAGAACAACACTTTCAAGATTTTCAAGCAGTGTTGGACAAGTTAAGAGAAGCTGGTCTGACATTGAATATGAAGAAGAGCAACTTCTGCCAAACCTCCCTGAAGTTCCTTGGCCATATTGTGTCTTTTGACGGCATTCATGTGGATCCTGAAAAGACAAAAGCTGTACAAGACTTCCTTGTGCCAACCACACTCAAGGCCCTTCAACGGTTTCTTGGGAGGGCTGGATGGTACCATCGGTTTGTGTCAAACTTCTCCCAGGTGGCAGAACCCCTCAACGCGTTGAAGCGAAAAGGAGCGAAATTCCGATGGACGGCAGAGTGCCAGACCTCTTTTGAAACCCTGAAACGACATCTCAGGCCACAGTGAGGACCGTCTCTAACATCCTTACGAAAGAGATCCTGACTCGCTGGGGAGTGCCTGATTACATTCTGTCTGATCGAGGTTCCCAATTCGTCTCTGATCTCTTTGAGGAGACCTGCCAAAGATGGAACCTGAGACAGAAGTTGACCACGGCCTATCACCCACAGACCAACCTCACTGAGAGAGTAAATCGAACCTTGAAGACAATGGTTGCTTCCCATGTAGGGACCCAGCACAAACACTGGGACAAGCACCTTCACGAGTTTCGATTTGCCCTGAATTCTGCTGTGCAAGAGTCCACTGGAGTCACACCTTCAGAGCTGAACCTAAGTCGTCCCCTCCGAGGACCCTTGGATATGGTGCTACAGCCCCAGCAGCTTACTCCAGACTCTGCATGCTATGACCAGGTAGTACATCTCCACGACTTGAGAGCTCTTGTCTCAAAGAACATGATCCAGGCTCGACTCAAGCAGAAGAGAAATTATGATAAGAACAGATGAGACATGCAGTTCCAGCTTCGTGATCGGGTGTGGCTTCGCTCTCATCCTTACTCGAAAGCTGAACAATTCTTCTCGGCAAAGCTCGCTCCTAAATGGCAAGGACCATATAGGATTGTGGAGCAGATGGGCCATTTGAACTACCGAGTGGTGAAAG
This sequence comes from Salvelinus fontinalis, assembly GCF_029448725.1. Lineage (NCBI taxonomy): Eukaryota > Metazoa > Chordata > Actinopteri > Salmoniformes > Salmonidae > Salvelinus > Salvelinus fontinalis. The sequence goes on from NC_074678.1 coordinate 13,800,214, forward strand.
AGGACACAGGTGAAGTTATGCGCGTTGTCCATGTCTCACGCATTAAGGCCTGTTACCCCTCGGCTGAGGAATTGGAGGAGATTGAGCGCTGCAAGGTCCTAGATATCTTAGAAGAGGCAAGTGAGGAGACTTTTCTCTGATTCCCAGACTCAGATGTCTCACGCATTAAGGCCTGTGACCCCTCAGCTGAGGAGCGTGAGTTCCAAAAAGTAATGAATATTTTTGTATAGGAAAGTGATGAGGAGACCTTTCTCGGTTTTCCCGACCAAGATGTACCTTCAACCAGGGCAATGGTCGGCTTTTTCCAGGGGACGGGTTGTGTGACGGCCTTGAATTTTTCTGAACCGTGTCAGTGCTTCTCCTTCCAATAGAGTGCTTCCTCTTTAATTCCCAATTAAATAGCCAGCATCAGCTGCGCAAAAGTGGGGTTGTGATGGAGACGTGAATGAGGATGTGTTCAACCCTCAGTTCCGAAGCTTCTCTCTTCTGTTTGTTTTGTTGCCTTTAAAAGTGTGCTTTTGTAGCCTAATAGCTAGTTTACCCAGGATCGGATCCACTCTTTGCGTCTGTGGACTACACCTCTCCGTTGTTCTTCGTGTCTGTTGGCGGATTGGATTGTCTGACTGACCGACTGACTACAACGTTTTGTATATGGTATTTCATTTGTTTTGGGGTGATGTATACCGGGATGATTTGTAGTTAGTTGTAAGTGAGGACGTATTAGTATTTGATAAGCTTTATAGTTGTGTTGTAAAATAAGTGTTATTTTGATTGTATGATTAATACTGGGTTTACCCTACACTTGAATGAACGGACAAACATTGCATGACTAAGGTCACTTGAGTCCCTGAACTTCTTTACCGGGCTGGACTCTTTTTAGGCCCGAGGTACAGGACATTTCTGGAGGAACCAGAGCACATTATTTTTTATATTGTTATGTGTGTGTGTGATCATTTATGTTGGTAATACAACCCACGCAAAATTATACAGTTTTTTAAGTTCTTTCCAATGTTTTAAGTTTATGAAAAGTGTATTTCCATCCTGACTTTTACATAAGTCCTTTGTATTGGTGTAGACTTGACGGACCAAATGGGACTCATTCCCTCCCAAACCAAAATGTTTTCTCTGGTATGCATAACCTNAACAGGATAACCTACCTGGCACCCCTATAAATAATAACCACAAGTCAAAACCGTTACACCATGTGCTGTTTTGTATTGCCATTCAACAGTGGGAATTGAACAGAATCAGCAAATTTCTGATGATCATGACAAGGTCATTTTACCTAGCTACATTATCCCAGTTCACCCGTTCTTTTTCTCTGAGTCAATAAAGAATAAGAACATAGGAGTTCCCCTTGACCAGGGTCCCTGATCCATTCAAATAATACGTAACATTCCAATAACACACACACACACACACACACACACACACACACACACACACACACACACACACACACACACACACACACACACACACACACACACACACACACACACACACAATGCCTTTCTCTCTTTCCATCTTTCACACAGACATGCAGTACACTCTCACTCTTTCTCTCCCTCTTTCTCACACACACACACACACATCCTGTATATGGGGTAGCGCCAGCAGCTTGCGTAGTTAGGAGTGGTGCCAACAAGGTGTTCCAGTAGTAGTGACGGTGGTGGAAACTCAGCCTGGCATACACACACCAGAGGGTTCCGCTCTCATTGGGAAAAAGGAAAAGGATAAATAAAACAAGCATGGGCCTTATCGTCAGCATTTGTGTAAGTGGAGAGAGGTGTGGATGTCTCAAGTCCTGTGTGTGTGTGTGTGTGTGTGTGTGTGTGTGTGTGTGTGTGTGTGTGTGTGTGTGTGTGTGTGTGTGTGTGTGTGTGTGTGTGTGTGTGTGTGTTTTATGTGAGCGAAGAGCTGACGGGATGGTTCGTGTCCTGCCACAGGAAGATGCTGCTTCCAAACATACAGCACAGATTAGGAACATTGCACTTGCTCGTGTGTGTGTGTGTTGTTCGTATTGCCATTCATCAGTGGGAATTGAACAGAATTGGCAGATTTCTGATGCTAAGGTGTGTGACATGGCAGTTGGTTGTCATAGCTACATGACCTGACATGATATCAGGGCTTTGTCTTTCAAATTAGTCAATGGATGCGACACAAACGGCACCCTATTCCCTATTTAGTGCACCACACTGGTCAAAAGTAGTGCACTACATAGGAAATACGGTGCAATTGACAAAGGCAAAAAGTCAATAAAGAATAAAAATATAGGAGTTCCCCGTTGACCAGGGTATGAACTATGTGGTGGGGTCCCTGATCCATACAAATAACAAATAACAAAATATTGTTATTTTTATGTTTTGGTATTGTAATACTTTCTGTAGTATTCTCATCACCTGCTGCTTGCATTTCAATAACTAAGTTGTTCATCAATTACACAATTTACAGAAAGTGAGGATAAAGCAGGTTATGATGCTGCAACATCAGTGAACAGCAATCTTAGTACAGAACAACATTGCCTGGACACTTATATCAAATCAAAGTTTATTTGTCAGGTGCGCCGAATACAACAAGTGTAGACCTTACAGTGAAATGCTTACTTACAGGCTCTAACCAATAGTGAGAAAAAAAGGTATGTGTGTGTGTAGGTAAGTAAAGAAATGAAACAACAGTAAAAATACATGTGAAAATAAGAGTAGCAAGGCTATATACAGACACCGGTTAGTCAGGCTTATTGAGGTAGTATGTAAATGTAGGTATGGTTAAAGTGACTATGCATATAAGATAAACAGAGAGTAGCAGCAAGGCAGCGTAAAAGAGGGGTTGTGGGGGCACACAATGTAAATCGTCTGGGTAACCATTGGTTACCTGTTCAGAAGTCTTATGGCTTGAGGGTAAAAACTGTTGAAGCCTTTTTGTCCTGGACTTGGCAATCCGGTATCGCTATGACTGGGGTGGCTGGGGTCTTTGACAAACATTTAGGGTCTTCCTCTGACACCGCTAGGTGTAGATGTCCTGGATGGCAGGCAGCTTTGCCCCAGTGATGTATTGGGCCGTACGCACTACCCACTGAAGTGCCTTGCGGTCAGAGGCCGAGCAATTGCCGTACCAGGCAGTGAGCTACCTGCTAAGGATGCTCTCGATGTTGCAGCTGTAGAACCTTTTGAGGATCTCAGGACCCATGCCAAATCTTTTTAGTTTCCTGAGGGGAAATAGGCTTTGTTGTGCCCTCTTCACAACTGTCTTGGTGTGTTTGGACCATTCTAGTTTGTTGTTTATGTGGACACCAAGGAATTTGAAGCTCTCAACCTGCTCCACTACAGCCCCGTCGATGAGAATGGACACGTGCTCGGTGCTCCTTTTCCTGTAGTCCACAATCATCTCCTTAGTCTTGGTTACGTTGAGGGATAGGTTGTAATTCTGGCACCACCCAGCCAGGTCTCTGACCTCCTCCCTAATGGCTGTCTCGTCGTTGTCGGTGATCAGGCCTACCACTGTTGTGTCGTCTGCAAACTTAATGATGGTGTTGGACTTTGTGCCTGGCCATGCAGTCGTGAGTGAACAGGGAGTAGAGGAGGGGACTGAGCACGCACCCCTGGGGAGCTCCATTGTTGAGGATCATTGTGGCAGATGTGTTGCTACCTACCCTCACCACCTGGGGGCAACCCATCAGGAAGTCCAGGATCCAGTTGCAGAGGAATGTGTATAGTCCTAGGTTCCTTAGCTTAGTGATGAGCTTTGAGGGAACTATGGTGTGGATCACTGAGCTGTAGTCAATGAATAGCATTCTCACATAGGTGTTCCTTTTGTCCAGGTGGGAAAGGGCAGTGTGGAGTGCAATAGAGATTGCATCATCTGTGGATCTGTTTGGGCAGTATGCAAATTGGAGTGGGTCTAGGGTTTCTGGGATAATGGTGTTGATTTTAGACATTACCAGCCTGGAACATTATAGCGGGTCTGTAGTCATTTAGGCAGGTTGCCTTTGTGTTCTTGGGCACAGGGACTATGGTGGTCTGCTTGAAGCATGTTGGTATTGCAGACTCAATCAGGGACATGTTAAAAAAGTCAGTGAAGACACCTGCCAGTTGGTCAGCACATGCTGTGCGATGTGTGATGAGACTTCACATAATATTGGAGATAAGGCCAATGAGGAACTAATACCAACAATCAAGGTAAGAATTGACATAGCTATAATGTTCCACTTCTGTTTGATGAAACTGTCACAGCGTTATGCTATGTACTTCCAATTTGTAAGTCGCTCTGGATAAGAGCGTCTGCTAAATGACTTAAATGTAAATGTACTTTTAGAGCATTGGTTTGATTAGGTAGTGTAGCTAACTAGCTAGCTATGGTGGAAAGGTTGATTTGATGCAACAAAATTTACGTTTGTAGCTGACCTGAGCTCAGATAGATAGTTAATTTAATTGTAAATAAGGCAAAGATAATAGAACAAAAGAAGTATGCTCATAGTCAATGTTGTCAAGGTACAACAGCTTGCCAACATGTGTCATAGCTGGGCTGCTCGGACGAAACGTGAACCAGGGAGCCTGGCTAGCAAGCTAGGTAGCTAGCAACTAACGTTACAATGTCAACCAACAAAATAGATAGCCTACATTATTGAAATTGTATCTGGCTTGAATTACATTTTGAATATGGCTTAGATGTGGCTGAGAACAAAAATATATTGAGCATCAATGTTGTCGGGATATAACATTAGCTAGATAGCTAAAATCTTGTGCAGCTAATGTTGCTAAGGTACGAGAGAGTGGCTAGGTTTCAGTTTTGGTCACAGCTCAGTACATAGAACAGAAAAATCTCCAATGAGGCTGTATGATAAGTAATCCTAATTCTATCGTTTTCTGTTTCTCCTTTAACGAAAAAGGAAATATTAGCCTGTTAGCCCCCATGTAATTGGTTAGCTTTCCTTCATTCTTTCCTGTAAAAGATAGCAGAGAAAATATTGTTTTTAATTACATCAAGAACACCGTTCTTGGATATTCTAACAGAAGGCACTTCTGATATGTTATCTTTCTCTGTAATTGAAGTGTCACTGTTGACAATTTAGCGGAATTTCTGAAATGTCTTCAAAAAAGAATCCCTATGGAAGAATGCATAATGTCTGTCCATCCTTCCAGCAAGAGAACTAGCGAGGGGATCAAGTCACCATCTGCTGACAATTTAGGGAATTTTGTTGTGAACCGGTGTGCCAAATTAGGTTCCGTAATATGGAGTATTGAAGGAGAAATGACGAGGAGAATAATTCACTTTAACATGCATTGCTGGCTAAAAACCCAATATAGATGTGACTATCGTCCAATCTATTGATAGACCCTACCTTGATTATTACTGTGTGTGTGTGTGTGTGTTTACCACCTGCCGAGCTGATAAGATCAAAAGGCCCTGCTCGGAATCACGAAAGAAACACTCCCAGCTTGGAAACTTAAAACAAACATTAGGAACGTTGAGATTAAAAACCAGAAGCTTGCCCTTCAGAATCACAGCCCATGAATGCATCCCAAATGGACCCTATTTCCTATATAGTGCACTACTTTTAGCTAGGGCCTATATGCACTATATAGCGAATAGAGTTCCGTTTGGGACAAAGACCATGTTTATTACAGTATATAGACCATAGGAGCAACCTGTTATCAACAGACAGCGTGAGTCAGACTATAGCCGTTGGGTATAATAAAGCATAAATCCGGCAGCAGATCAGATCAGGAGATACTGTAGGTACGTAGTCAGGGTTAATGATCCTTTTACTGCTGCTTACCCAATGACCCTGTGTGTGTGACGTAATATCCCCTATTGTAAACGCTTCAGGAATCTGGACAGTGGGAGCGTAGGAGGGATAGAGGGAGGAAGGGGAGAAAACAACAAGTCTATTGCCCAAGAGTGTGTGTACGTGTTCGTGTTGATGACCTTGTTCCCTTGTCCGTGTGTGTGTCCAATGTGGCTGTGGGTGTGTGTTATAGAAAGAGAGAGAGGATTAAACTTTACTGTGGTGTAACGAGAGAGAGATGCAGCTTAAGAAACCACCCTCTTCAACACATACAGTTGAAGTCGGAAGTTTACAAACACCGTAGCCAAATACATTTAAACTTTTTTCACAATTCCTGACATTTAATCCTAGTAAAAATTCCCTGTCTTAGGTCACTTAGGATCACCACTTTATTTTAAGAATGTGAAATGTCAGAATAGTAGTAGAGAGAATCATTTATTTCAGCTTTATTTATTTCATCACATTCCCAGTGGGTCAGAAGTTTACATACACTCAATTAGTATTTGGTAGCATTGTCTTTAAACTGTTTAACTTAGGTTGAACATTTTGGGTAGCCTTCCACAAGCTTCCCACAATAAGTTGGGTGAATTTTGGCCCATTCCTCCTGACAGAGCTGGTGTAACTGTCAGGTATGTAGGCCTCCTTGCTCACACACGCTTTTTCAGTTCTGCCCACAAATTTTCTATGGGATTAAGGTCAGGGCTTTGTGATGGCCAATCCATTACCTTCACGGCGTTGTCCTTAAGCCATTTTGCCACAACTTTGAAAGTATGCTCGGGGTCATTTGCGACCAAGCTTTAACTTCTTGACTGATGTCTTGAGATGTTGCTTCAATATATCCACTTATTTTTCCTGCCTCATGATGCCATCTATTTTGTAAAGTGCACCAGTCCCTCCTGCAGCAAAGCACCCCCACAACATGATGCTGCCACCCCCGTTCTTCACGGTCAGGATGGTGTTCTTCGGCTTGCAAGCCTCCTCCTTTTTCTTCCAAACATAACGATGGTCATTATGGCCAAACAGTTCTATTTTTGTTTCATCAGACCAGAAGACATTTCTCCAAAAAGTACGATATTTGTCCCCATGTGCAGTTTCAAACCGTAGTCTGGCTATTTTATGGAGGTTTTGGAGCAGTGGCTTCTTCCTTGCTGAGCGGCCTTTCAGGATATGTCAATATAGGACTCGTATTACTGTGGATATAAATACTTTTGTACCTGTTTCCTCCAGCATCTTCACAAGGTCCTTTGCTGTTGTCCTGGGATGGATTTGCACTTTCGCACCAAAGTACATTCATCTCAAGGAGACAGAACGCGTCTCCTTCCTGAGCGGTATGACGGCTGTTTGGTCCCATGGTGTTTATACTTGCGTACTATTGTTTGTACAGATGAATGTGGTACCTTCAGGCGTCTGTAAATTCCTCTCAAGGATGAACCAGACTTGTGGAGGTCTACATTCTTTTCTGAGGTCTTGGCTGATTTTCCCATGATGTCAAGCAAAGAGGCACTGAGTTTGAAGGTAGGCCTTGAAATACATCCACAGGAACACCTCCAATTGACTCAAATTATGTCAAATAGCTTATCAGAAGCTTCTAAAACCATGACATCATTTTCTGGAATTTCCCAAGCTGTTTCAAGGCACAGTCAACTTAGTGTATGTAAACTTCTGACCCACTGGAATTGTGATACAGTGAATTATAAGTGAAATAATCAATCTGTAAACAATTGTTGGAAAAATGACTTGTGTCGTGCACAAAGTAGATGTCCTAACCGACTTGCCAAAACTATAGTTTGTTAACAAGAGATTTGTGGAGTGGTTGAAAAATGAGTTTTAATGACTCCAACCTAAGTCTATGTAAACTTCCGACCCTCAACTGTATATCAACAAATTAGCGAGGGCACAAGAATAGTCTGCAGCACCCGGCCTCACCCTTCCAGAATCTGAAGTCGAATGCCTACTGTTTTCTGATGATCTGGTGCTTCTGTCACCAACCAAAGAGGGCATACAGCAGCACCTAGATATTCTGCACGTATTCTGTCAGACCTGGGCCCTGAAAATAAATCTCAGTAAGACAAAAAAAAAATGGTATTCCAAGAAGGTTCTAGTCGCCAGGTCCACAAATACAAATTTCATCTTGACACCGTTGCCCAAGATCACACAAACTATACGGTCTAAACATCAGCGCCACAGGTAACTTCCACAAAGCTGTGACCGAAGCTGGATCTGGCTAAAAATACTTGAATCGGTTATAGAACCCATTGCCCTTCATGGTTGGAAGGTCTGTGGTCCGCTCATCAACCAAGCATTCACAAAATGGGACAAACACCAAATTGAGACTGCATGCAAAATTCTGTACAACGTAAAACACCAAATAATGCATGCATAGCGGAATTAGGCTGATACCTGCTCCTTATCAAAATCCAGAAATGAGCTCTTAATTTCTACAACCACCAAAAAGGAAGGGATTCCCTAACCTTCCATAACAAAGCCATCACCTACAGAGAGATGAACCTGGAGAAGAGTCCCCTAAGCAAGCTGGTCATGCGGCTCTGTTCACAAACACATACAGACCCCACAGCCCCAGGACAACAAGACAATTAGACCCAACCAAATCATGAGAAAACAAAAAGATAATTACTTGACACATTGGAAAGAATTAACAAAAAAACTGAGTAAACTAGAATGCTATTTGGCCCTAAACAGAGTGTACACAGTGACAGAATACCTGACATAATTTGAAGGAAAGCTTTATGTAAGGGGTGCGTAACTGGTGGCAGCGAAGTTAGACGCAGGAGAGCAGAACTGGGTAATAACCAGAGCAGTTTAACATACCAAACCACCGGCATCCAGAATAACAACATATGGGTACAAAACCCGTTGCACACCAGACAAGAATGTGCACAAGCACTTACAACAAACAATTCCGCTCAAAGGCATGGGGGGAACAGAGGATTAAATACACAACACATAATGAGGGAATGAAAACCAGGTGTGTTGGAAAACAAGACAAAACAAATGGAAAACGAAAAATGGATCGGCGATGGCTAGAAGACCGGTGACGTCGACCGCCGAACACCACCCGAACAAGGAGAGGAACCGACTTCGGAAGACTATGACTATGTACAGACTCAGTGAGCATAGCCTTGCTATGGAGAAAGGCCGCCATAGGCAGACCTGGCTCTCAAGAGAAGACAGGCAATGTGCACACTGCCCACAATATGAGATGGAAACTGAGCAGCACTTCCTAACCTCCTGCCAAATGTATAACTATATTACACAGATCGAAAATGAATTTGAAAATAACACAATTTTGAAAAACTCCCATAAAAACATGTTTCAAGCAGACAACCATAGTCCCTGTGCCCAAGAACAGAACCTGCCTAAATGACTACCGACCCGTAGCACTCATGTCTGTAGCCATGAAGTGCTTTGAAATGCTGGTCATGGCTCACATCAACACCATTGTTACGTTCCCCAGTTTCTGTGTTCTGTTTTGTATTTGAGTGTGTGTTTCAGGAGATGGATTCCTGAAGTACTCCCCAACCAGCTGATTGGTCAACCCCAGGCTAATTGGTGATTGGAGCTGACCCCGCCCCCTCGTCAAGAAGCAGCTGACTCTAATCACCATTGCCACCTGAAGATAAAAGCCAGTGTTCTGCCCAGGAGAGAGAGAGAGGAGAGAGATGAGATAAGGAGTAGAGATTTGGAGATTGAGAGAGAAAAATTAGATTGTGATATAGTGTGGGTTGTGTATCAGAAAGTGTGGTATGTACTGTTGTTGTTGGTAGCAGTTTTTCTATGTCCTGTGTTTGTGAGTGTTTGTGAAATCATTAATAATTACTCTGTTTCATTTGTTCCCAGGGGGGAAGGAGAAGGCACTTTGGGAGTGCTTAGGCAAGAGGCCCGCGGGCATACATATACCCGTAGTATATTTACTGTCTAGGCACACTAGGTAAGACCTGGGCGGACCACCCCCTGTATTTTGGTTAGGGCACCAGGCGGTGTTAAGTTAGGTAAGTTAAGTGGGTAGGCAGGTTAGATAGGAGAGGGGGAACTTTGATATTTACTTTCTTTGCTTTGGTTCCGTCCAGCCCCTTAAAATAAAATAATAAATTCTAGTAAACGGTAAATTCTGCTTTTGTGTCATCCTTACTCGCACCTACAGTCCATACCTCTTGCACTTCAGAGAGTTGAGTTGTAGCAGGGAGTTGCGTTCCCTCTTCTCAGAGGCGTGCGTAACAACCATTATCCCAGAAACCCTAGACCCACTCCAATTTGCATATCAGCCCAACAGATCCACAGATGATGCAATCTCTATTGCACTCCACACTGCCCTTTCTCACCTGGACAAAAGGAACACCTATATGAGAATGCTATTCATTGACTACAGCTCAGCGTTCAACACCATAGTGCCCTCAAAGCTCATCACTAAGCCAAGGACCCTGGGACTAAACACCTCCCTCTGCAACTGGATCCTGGACTTCCTAACGGGCCGCCCACAGGTGGTGAGGGTAGGTAACAACACATCCGCCACGCTAATCCTCAACATGGGGGCCCCTCAGGGGTGCATGCTCAGTCCCCTCCTATACTCCCTGTTCACTCATGACTGCACAGCCAGGCACGACTCCAACACCATCATTAAGTTTGCCGATGACACAACAGGGGTAGGCCTGATCACGTCAATGACGAGACAGCCTTTAGGGAGGAGGTCAGAAACCTGACCGTGTTGTGCAAGGACAACAACCTCCCCCTCAACGTGATCAAGACAAAGGAGATGATTGTGGACTACAGGAAAAGGAGGACCAAGGACACTCCCATTCTCATCGACGGGGCTGTAGTGGAGCAGGTTGAGAGCTTCAAGTTGCTTGGCGTCCAAATCACCAGCAAACTAACATGGTCCAAGCACACCAAGACATTCCCCCTCAGGAGACTGAAAAGATTTGGCATTGGTCCTCAGATCCTCAAAAGGTGCTACAGCTGCACCATCGAGAGCATCCTAACGGGTTGCATCACTGCCTGTTATTATCTATGCATAGTCACTTTAATAACTCCACCTACATGTACATATTACCTCAATTACCTCGACTAACCGGTGCCCCCGCACATTGACTCTGTACCTGTACACCCTGTATGTAGCCTCGCTATTGTTATCTTACTGCTTCTATATATATATATTTCTATATTTCTTAATTTTATTTCTTATTTTTTTTAGGTATTTCTTAAAACTGCATTGTTGGTTAAAACTTCTTAGGGCTGCAAGTATTTCACACCATTTTAAAGATACACTTCTTGTTAATCCCACCACAGTGTCCGATTTCAAAAAGGCTTACAGCGAAAGCACCACAAACGATTATGTTAGGTTACCGCAAAATCACAGAAAAACATAGTCATTTTTCCAGCCAAAGACAGGAGTCACAAAAAGCAGAAATAGAGATAAAATTAATCACTAACCTTTGATGATCTTCATCAGATGACACTCATAGGACTTTAGGTTACACAATACATATATGTTTTGTTAGATAAAGTTCATATTTATGTCCAAAAACCTCAGTTTACATTGGCGCCATGTTCAGAAATGCCTCCAAAATATCCAGAGAAATTGCAGAGAGCCACATCAAATAACAGAAATACTCATCATAAACTTTGATGAAGGATACATGTTTTACATAGAATTAAAGATACACTTGTTCTTAATGCAACCTCTGTGTTGCAAAAGCACAATATTCAATCATCTGAGAACAGCGTTCAGCCACAAAAGGAAGCCATACAGTTATCCGCCAAATTGTGGAGTCAACAAAAGTCATAAATAGCATTATAAATCTTCCCTTACCTTTGCTGATCTTCGTCGGAATGCACTCACAGGACTCCCACTTCCACAAGAAATGTTTGTTTTGTTTGGTAATGTCCATCCTTTATGTCCAAATAGCTACTTTTGTTAGCGTGTTTGGTAAACAAATCCAAAGTCAGGAAGCGCGTTCACTAAAAGCAGACGAAATGTCAAAAAGTTCCGTAACAGTCAGAAACATGTCAAACGATGTATTGAATCAGTCTTTAGGATGTTTTTAACATAAATCTTCAACAAAGTTCCAACCGGAGAATTCCATTGTCTTCAGAAGTGCGATGGAACAGAGCTCCCTCTCATGTGAACGCGCATGGTCAGAGCATGGTCAGCTCATGATAGACCTTACTCATTCACGTCTCCTTCGGCCCCAGTTCACAGTAGAAGCATCAGACAAGGTTCTACAGACTGTTGACATCTAGTGGAAGCCGTAGGAAGTGCAAACTGACACATATCCCACTGTGTATTCGATAGGCGATGAGTTGAAAACCTACAAACCTCAGATTTCCCCCTTCCTGGTTGGATTTCTTTCTCAGGTTTTTGCCTGCCATATGAGTTCTGTTATACTCACAGACATCATTCAAACAGTTTTAGAAACTTCAGAGTGTTTTCTATCCAATACTACTAATAATATGCATATATTAGCAACTGGGACTGAGGAGCAGGCAGTTTACTCTGGGCACCCTTTCATCCAAGCTACACTGTATTTGGCACATGTGATAAATACAATTTGATTTGATTTTATCTACTGGGTAAAATACCACAGTGTGCCATCACGTTTGTATTATTTTTTTATTTCACCTTTATTTCACTTTATCTAACCCTATTACAGGGGCTGAGTCACTGTCTTACTGGTGCTCTTTCATGCCGTCCCTAGGAGGGGTGCGTCACTTGAGTGGGTTAAGTCAATGACGTGATCTTTCTATCTGGGTTGGCGCGCCCCCATGGGTTGTGCCGTGGCGGAGATCTTTGTGGGCTATACTCGGCCTTGTCTCAGGATGGTAAGTTGGTGGTTGAAGGTATCCCTCTATTGGTGTGGGAGCTGTGCTTTGGCAAAGTGGGTGGGGTTATATCCTTCCTGTTTGGCTCTGTCCGGGGGTATCATCGGATGGGGCCACAGTGTCTCCTGACCCCTCCTGTCTCAGCCTCCAGTATTTATGCTGCAGTAGTTTCTGTGTCGGGGGGCTAGGGTCAGTTTGTTATATCTGGAGTACTTCTCCTGTCTTATCCGGTGTCTTATGTGAATTTAAGTATGCTCTCTCTAATTCTCTCTTTCTCTCTTTCTTTCTCTCTCTCGGAGGACCTGAGCCCTAGGACCATGCCTCAGGACTACCTGGCATGATGACTCCTTGCTGTCCCCAGTCCACCTGGCCGTGCTGCTGCTCCAGTTTCAACTGTTCTGCCTGCGGCTATGGAATCCTGACCTGTTCACCGGACGTGCTACCTGTCCCAGACCTGCTGTTTTCAACTCACTAGAGACAGCAGGAACGGTAGAGATACTCTTAATGATCAGCTATGAAAAGCCAACTGACATTTACTCCTGAGGTGCTGACTTGCTGCACCCTCGACAACTCTGTGATTATTATTATTTGACCATGCTGGTCATTTATGAACATTTGAACATCTTGGCCATGTTCTGTTATAATCTCCACCCGGCACAGCCAGAAGAGTTTCTGGCCACCCCTCATAGCCTGGTTCCTCTCTAGGTTTCTTCCTAGGTTTAGGCCTTTCTAGGGAGTTTTTCCTAACCACCGTGCTTCTACACCTGCATTGCTTGCTGTTTGGGGTTTTAGGCTGGGTTTCTGTACAGCACTTTGAGATATCAGCTGATGTAAGAAGGGCTATATAAATACATTTGATTTGATTTGATATGATATTTAACTTCTCACGAGTCACCATCCCGGATCCGGGAGCACCCTCATCAGTAAAAAAGCTGACTAGCATAGCCTAGCATAGCGCCACAAGTAAATACTAGCATCTAAATATCATGAAATCACAAGTCCAAGACACCAGATGAAAGATACACATCTTGTGAATCCAGCCATCATTTCCGATTTTTTAAATGTTTTACAGCGAAAACACAACATGTATTTCTATTAGCTAACCACGATAGCAAAAGACTCAACCGCATATTTTAACAATTTTTTACCGCATAGGTAGCTATCACAAATTTGACCAAATAAAGATATAAATAGTCACTAACCAAGAAACAACTTCATCAGATGACAGTCTTATAACAGATTTATTGTATAGCATATGTTTTGTTCGAAAAATGTGCATATTTCAGGTATAAATCATAGTTTTACATTGCAGCCACCATCACAAATCTCACCAAAGCAGCTAGAATAACTACAGAGACCAACGTGAAATACCTAAATACTCATCATAAAACATTTATGAAAAATACATGGTGTACAGCAAATGAAAGACAAACATCTTGTGAATCAAGCCAATATTTCAGATTTTCTAAGTGTTTTACAGCGAAAACACAATATAGCATTATATTAGCTTACTACAATAGCCAACCACACAACGTCATTCATTCAACGCAACGTTAGCGATAGCGAAAAAAACAGCAAAAGATATACATTTCTTCACTAACCTTCACAATCTTCATCAGATGACAGTCCTATAACATCATATTACACAATACATATATGGTTTGTTCGAAAATGTGCATATTTAGCGGCACAAATCATGGTTTTACAATGTGAATACGTAGTCAAAATGCAAAAATATTGTCCGGAGAAATCTTGGAGAGGCACCTAATCTAATCAAATAACTAATCATAAACTTTACTAAAAAATACATGTTGAACAGCAAATGAAAGATACACTAGTTCTTAATGCAACCGCTGTGTTAGAGTTTTAAAAATAACTTTAGTACGACATACAGCTGACGTTATAGCGAGACAGCGCACAAAATCAGGGCGAAAAATACGACTACACATTTTCGACAGAAATACGAAATAACATCATAAATGGTTCCTACTATTTGATGAGCTTCCATCAGAATCTTGTACAAGGTGTCCTTTGTCCAGAATAATCGTTGTTCGGTTGTAGAATGTCCTCTTCATCTGTCGAATTAGCAACCAAAGCTAGCCATGTGGCGCAGGAGTGTCCAAACTCACCATAACGCAAAACAAAGAAAATGCCGAAGATCGCAATAAACTGATATAAACTGATATAACTCGGTTTAAAATAACTACTTTATGATGTTTTTAACACATATATCAAATAAAATCAGAGCCGGAGATATCTAACGTCTATAACGAAAGCTTTTCAGAATGCAATCCATGGGTCCTTCCCGCGCCTTGCTGAACAAAGGAAACTTGGGGTCATGTCATTCCAAGAGCTCTCATTTGACCTCATATCAAGCTATACACCCCATTCCACCTCTCACAGCCTATTGACATGTAGTGGAAGGCGTATGCAGTGCATGTAGATCCATAGAATTCAGGCAAATTAATAGGATGGCCCTGGAACAGAGCCTCGATTTCAGATTTTTCACCTCCTGACAGGAAGTTTGCTGCAAAATGAGTTCTGTTTTACTCACAGATATAATTCAAACGGTTTTAGAAACTAGGGAGTGTTTTCTATCCAATAGTAATAATAATATGCATATTGTACGAGCAAGAATTGAGTACGAGGCAGTTTAATTTGCGAATGATTTTTTACAAAGTGACAACAGCGCCCCCATATTGACAAAATTAAAGCTTGGTCGTAAATGGGTCTTCCAAATGGACAATGACCCCAAGCATTCTCCCAAAGTTGTGTCAAAATGGCTTAAGGACAACAAAGTCAAGGTATTGGAGTGGCCATCACAAAGCCCTGACCTCAGTCCCATTGAACATTTGTGGGCAGAACTAAAAAAGCGTGTGCGAGCAAGGAGGCCTACGAACCTGACTCAGTTACAACAGCTCTGTCAGGAGGAATGGGACGAAATTTACCCAACTTATTGTGGGAAGCATGTGGAAGGCTACCCAAAATGTTTGACCCAAGTTAAACAATTGAAAGGCAATGCTACCGAATACTAATTGAGTGTATGTAAACTTCTGACCCACTGGGAATGTGATGAAAAAAAAAAAAGCTGAAATAAATCATTCTCTCTACTATTATTCTGACATTGTCACGCTCGTCGAAAGGAATGGACCAAGGCGCAGCGTTGTGAGCGTACATTTTAGTTTAATTAATGTCACCAAAAAAAACAAGAAAATAACAAACGACCGTAAAACTACGTAGTGCTCGCAGGCCACTACACACAGACAACTACCCACATATACAGGTGGGAAAAGGCAACCTAAGTATGGTTCTCAATCAGAGACAACGATAGACAGCTGCCTCTGATTGAGAACCACACCCGGCCAAACACACAGGAATACAAATCATAGAAAAAAGAACATAGAATGCCCACCCAAATCACACCCTGACCAAACCAAAATAGAGACATAAAAAGCTCTCTACGGTTAGGGCGTGACAGACATTTCACATTATTAAAATAAAGTGGTGATCCTAACTGACCTAAAACAGGGAATTTTTACTAGGATTAAATGTCAGGAATTGTGAAAAACTGAGTTTAAATGTATTTGGCTAAGGTGTATGTAAACTTCCGACTTCAAATGTATATAGGATGAGCTATGTCCAGAATACAGTTTGAATGGCAGTAATTATATATGATAGAGTTCCGTGTGGTCGCCGGGTAGTGATAGTCTCTAAGGTGCAAGGTAGAATACTGGATGGTAGCTGGCTAGGGATAGTCTCTAAGGTGCAGGGTAGAGTACCGTGTGGTAGCCGGGTAGTGATAGTCTCTAAGGTGCAGGGTAGAGTACCGTGTGGTAGCCGGGTAGTGATAGTCTCTAAGGTGCAAGGTAGAATACTGGATGGTAGCTGGCTAGGGATAGTCTCTAAGGTGCAGGGTAGAGTACCGTGTGGTAGCCGGGTAGTGATAGTCTCTAAGGTGCAGGGTAGAATACTGGATGGTAGCTGGCTAGGGATAGTCTCTAAGGTGCAAGGTAGAGTACCGTGTGGTAGCCGGGTAGTGATAGTCTCTAAGGTGCAAGGTAGAGTACCGTGTGGTAGCCGGGTAGTGATAGTCTCTAAGGTGCAGGGTAGAGTACCGTGTGGTAGCCGGGTAGTGATAGTCTCTAAGGTGCAGGGTAGAGTACCGTGTGGTAGCCGGGTAGTGATAGTCTCTAAGGTGCAGGGTAGAGTACCGGGTGGTCGCCGGGTAGTGATAGTCTCTAAGGTGCAGGGTAGAGTACTGGGTGGTAGCCGGGTAGTGATAGTCTCTAAGGTGCAGGGTAGAGTACCGGGTGGTCGCCGGGTAGTGATAGTCTCTAAGGTGCAGGGTAGAGTACTGGGTGGTAGCCGGGTAGTGATAGTCTCTAAGGTGAAGGGTAGAGTATCGGGTGGTAGCAGGTTAACCAGGTAGGCTAGTTGAGAACAAGTTCTCATTTACAACTGCGGCCTGGTCAAGAGAAAGCAAAGCAGTGCGACACAAACAACAACACAGAGTTACACATGGAATAAACAAACATACAATCAATAATACAATAGGAAAAGTCTATATACAGTGTGTGCAAATGAGGTAGGATAAGGGAGGTAAGGCAATAAATACGCCATAGTGGCGAAATAATTACAATTTAGCAATTAAACACTGGAGTGATAGATGTGCAGAAGATTAATGTGCAAGTAGAGATACTGGGGTGCAAAGGAGCAAAATAAATCAAATAAATAACAGTATGGGAAAGAGGTAGTTGGATGGGCTTTTACAGATGGGCTATTTACAGGTGCAGTGATCTGTGAGCTGCTCTGACAGCTGGTGCTTAAAGTTAGTGAGGGAGATATGAGTCTCCAGCTTCAGCTTTTGCAGTTTGTTCCAGTCATTGGCAGCAGAGAACTGGAAGGAAAGTTTGCCAAAGGAGAAATTGGTTTTGGGGGTGACCAGTGAAATATACCTGCTGGAGCGCGTGCTACGGGTGGGTGATGCTATGGTGACCAGTGAGCTGAGATAAGGTGGGGCTTTACCTAGCAAAGACTTATAGATGACCTGGAGCCAGTGGGTTTGGCAACGAATTTGAAACGAGGGCCAGCCAACGAGAGCATACAGGTCGCAGTGGTGGGTAGTATATGGGGCTTTGGTGACAAAACGGATGGCACTGTGATAGACTGCATCCAATTTGCTGAGTAGAGTGTTGGAGGCTATTTTGTAAATTACATCGCCGAAGTCAAGGATCGGTAGGATAGTCAGTTTTACGAGGGTATGATTGACAGCATGAGTGAAGGATGCGTTGTTGCAAAATAGGAAGCCGATTCTTGCTTGAATTTTGGATTAGAGATGCTTAGTGTGAGTCTGGAAGGAGAGGTTGCAATCTAACCAGACACCTAGGTATTTGTAGTTGTCCACATATTCTAAGTCAGAACCATCCAGAGTAGTGATTCTGGACGGGCGGGCGGGTGTGGGCAGCGATCGGTTGAAGAGCATGCATTTATTTTTACTTGTATTTAAGAGCAGTTGGAGGCCACGGAAGGAGGGTTGTATGGCATTGAAGCTCATCTGGAGGTTAGTTAACACAGTGTCCAAAGAGGGCCAGAAGTATACAGAATGGTGTTGTCAGCAAAATGTGTGACCTGTTGCCACAAGGGCAACCAGTAAAGAACATTGTAAATATAACATTGTAAAGATAACTCATATTTATGTTTATTTATTTTCCCTTTTGTAACTATTTGTACATCGTTACCACACTGTAAATAGACATAATATGACATCTGAAATGACTTTATTATTTTGGAACTTCTGTGAGGGTAATGTTCACTGTTCGTTTTTATTGTTTATTTCACTTTTGTTTATTATCTACTTGCACTTGCAATGGCAATGTTAACATATGTTTCCCATGTCAATAAATCCCTTAAATTGAATTGAATTAAATTCTCAGCGAGAGACAGAGACAGAGCGAGAGACACAGAGAGAGAGAGCGAGCGACAGAGACAGAGAGAGTGCGGCAGAGAGAGAGAGAGAGAGAGAGAAAGGAAGATACATAAAAAAAGAGAGAGCGAGAGAGACTACACTCTCACACCGACAAGGTCCAGCTAAACAAACTGGTTTGTGTTGTACCTGAATATTCATTGCACCCATCTGGTGTCTCAGGTCTTAATCAGTCCCTGATTATAGGGTCAGAATGAAAATAAAGCAGTGGAGCTGTCTTTGAGGTCCAGATTTGAATTTGAGGGGTAATCTTTCATGTCGCCAACCCAACCTTGAGAATTGCATGTGCAATTTGCACAACTTGACAACCAATAAGTATTTTTTGAGAAACGTATGGCCCTAAGTGCCAAATCCAACAGTGTCAATTTCTCCAAGTGTACAGTAGTGTATTTTTGAACAGGAAGAAACAAGTCTGAATCATCGAGACCGAGGCCATTGACCTGTAGAGCAGATCGATTGAATGAGAGGACAATGACGTCACATGCTAATTAGCCCTTTAACCATAGCCTTGGTTGTCTCCCAAATGGCACTGTATTATATTCCTTTAATAGTGGACTACTTTTGACAGGATCCCTAAAGGCCCTGCACTATATAGGGAATAGGGTACCATTTGGGACAGAAACTCTCCTATTGATCCTCTTTATTGCATTGTTTATACCTGAATCATTGGTCCTGATCTTGTCCACATTCTGATCTTGTCCACATTCTGATTGTGCCCACATTTTCAGACGTGTCTTATGATACTATATGTGTCTCTTATCCGTCCACTTTGTCTTCATTGTGACAGGATTTCTTGGTCAATACCTGTATGTAAATTATTTTAAGGATATTCTTTCAATATCGTATACATTTCTTTATTTTAACCAATGAGAGTCTAAGCCCTGTCTAAGCAGGAAGAGGGGTTCTACTAAGCTATATGAGATTGTTTTAAAAGCTCAGGCCCTGAAGCTAGGATATGCATATTCTTGGTACCATTTGAAAGGAAACACGTTGAAGTTTATGGAAATGTGAAAGGAATGTAGTAGAATATAACACAATAGATCTGGCAAAAGATAATACAAAGAAGAAAAAAAAACGTTATTTTGTATTTTTTGTACCATCTTTGAAATGCAAGAGAAAGGCCATAATGTATTATTCCAGCCCAGGTGCAATTTAGATTGTTGGCCACTAGATGGCATCAGTGTATGTGCAAAGTGTTAGACTGATCCAATGAACCATTGCATTTCTGTTAAAGATGTTTGTATAAAGACTGCCCAAATGTGCCTAATTTGTTTATTAATAACTTTTCATGTTCAAAATTGTGCACTCTCCTCAAACAATAGTATGGTATTCTTTCACTGTAATAGCTACTGTAAATTGGACAGTGCAGTTAGATTAACAAGAAATGAAGCTTTCTGCCAATATCATTTATGTCTATGTCCTGGGAAATGTTCTTGTTACTTACAACCTCATGCTAATCACATTAGCCAATGTTAGCTCAACCGTCCCGGGGAAGGGACACCGATCCCGAAGAAGGTGTACCGACTTCAGACGAGTCCCAAGACATTTGTGGGGGTCGTAGAGCAAAACAGAGAACACCATGTTCTTTCTAAGTGAGTTTGTAGACCAAACTGTTCAGATGCTAATAATTTTTGTATTCTGCTCATTTGATTTCCGGGGGGGCGCAGACATTGACCTTAGGGGGTTCAAGACACATATTGATGTCATAAGTCAATGGTGCCACATATGAAGGATTTTGATAGGCAGGATAATAATGATTTAAATTGTTTTACTTTTCAGATCCATCTACGTTTTTGAAATATCCAGACACATTGTGTTCCTGACTATATCCCGATGCGGTCAGGAAGATCTGATCACAATCAGATCACAATGTCTTCTGATCGTCTTCATCTGTCAACAAATGTCAGCACAATCAGGATGTGTACACAATAAAAAAAGTTAGCACCAGGTATAAACAAGCTTGAGTTGATGTCATGATGAGGAGTCCTGTTCTGTTTGCTCATTGGTGGAATCCCTGCCTGATGAAACAGGATGGAATGTTATGTACCTCACTTATAGAACAGGTTTCTGTTGTTGTTGTTGTTGTAGTAGGCTATTTCCATGACAACAGCCCAGACCCACAGCATAGTGACCTGAGCAAAGTGGCCTGGTAGACCCATGTCAAAGAGTGAACAGTTGCATGATACAGACTGAGTAGATTTACCAGTATAGAAATATACTACATAGAACAGACTGTTCATGAAATTCAGTAATTTCGCTAGCTTTTGACATTCAAGAAAGAAAAAAAAGGTGGACAGTATGATGCAGATTAAAAGCTCTAACTTTTCCATCTTGCAAAACCATAGAATTAGAGCATTCTATTTCTATAGGAGACAGAAGAGAGGGCATGTCCCCATCCTCATCGACCAGCCTGGTTTCATAGAGTAGACTTAACATACTCAAATGAGTATGACATGTTACGTTTGGTATGGTTAGATAAGGGAGATTGTTACTTAAGGCAAAAATGAAAGTTAGGTGGTTGGTTGGGGTGGATGGGCGTATGACACAAAAGTGGACAATTTTAGCATTTTAGCTGATTAGCAGCTATTTACTACTTTTTAGCTACTTTGCAACTGCTTAGCATGTTAGATAGCACCTCCCCTAACCCTAACCTTAACCCTTTTAGCTAACCTTCCCCTAACCCTAACCTAACTCCTAAATTGAACCCTAACCCCTAACCCCTAGCCTAGCTAAAGTTAGACAGCTAGCAAATGTTAGCCACCTACCCACCTAGCTAGAATTCGTAAAATACTAAATGTTTTTCAAATTTGTAAGAAAGTACATTTTGCAAATTCGTAACATATTGTACATTAAGCAAATTCGTAAAATATTATACGAATTGTAATTTGTAACATATCAGATGAAAAGGGTGGACTTCCACAAATTGATACATGCTATACCATACGAAACGTACCATATCATACCGAATGGAGTGTCTCAGATTTACATTGAATAATACGAAATACTCTGAGACCATATTGCATTGACGGGGTCGCAGTGGATAGGGTCAAAAGCTTCAAGTTCCTCTATGTGCACATCACTGAGGACCTAAAATGGTCTCGCCACACAGACAATGTGGTGAAGAAGATGGTACAGCACGTCTACAATCTCAAGCGGCTGAAGAAATTCGGAACGGCTCCTAAGACACTCACAAACTTCTTCAGATGCACCATTGAGAGCATCATCGCCTGGTATGGCAACTGCTTCCCCCTCAACTGCATGGCTCTCCAGAGGGGTGTGCGGGCATCCCATCCCATCACCAGGGGCATGCTGCCTGCCCTCCAGGACATCTACATCACTCGGTGTCAATGGAAGGCCAAGTGTAGTTTTTAACACATTTTCGGGAGGAGAGCTTTAAGCTACAGATGACACACCTAATCCACAACAGGAACTTCCATATATGGTCTTGTTCTTCTGTATTGGAACGCAGCCTTAGAGCAAGAACTCCATATATATGCACTTACATTCACATTGGAACACGGCCCTTGACACCCATAATTGTAATGCGGACGCTCGGCAAGAAAGTCCATTTATGTATTTATATATATGGAATTCCTCTGACCATGCCAATTAGCTCACCAACATCCAATCTTCTTTAGCCACTAGCTCGCCTCACTCACCTGAATCCAATTGCTTCATCAACCACCCTCCTAAAAGTTAAACAGCATCCTTCTTCACACTTTGGTGTAACAAACAGTCGTACTGCAGTTTATGCTGAGCCAGTTATCCGCCTGCCAGCAGGCTCAGGACAACATCAGTGCACAACTGTGGCTGATCCTGCAGGGAGACCAGCTACCAAACTCGGTCCATGACCGGGAGCTGGCTTCACCATCAACTCATTCTCAGGCTTTCTGCACCATTGCGGGCCAAACAACCCCGGTCCATCTCAGCTTACAGCCAGCGGTTGGCCCAGCCAGCAGGCTCAGTGTAACCTCGGTTCACAACTGGAGTTCGATCCTGCCGGGAGGCCAGCTACCAACCTCGGTCAACTACCAGGGGCTGGCCTCACCATCGACTCACCCATCAAGCTTCTTGGACAATGGGGGGGGGGCAGCACAACCTCTGCCTATGGCCGGGGGTTGGCCCTGCCAGCAGACTCAGCACAACCACAGTTCACGACTGGGGGCTGACCCTAAACTTTTATCAAAATTTATTCGTCACATGCTTGGTAAACAACAGGTGTAGACTAACAGTGACATGCTTACTTACCCAACAATGCAGAGAGGAAGAAAATAGAGAAATTATGGAAAAGTAATAACACAAAACAATAAATACAGAGTAAAGATAATGTGGCAATATATATGGGGTACCAGTACCTAGTCGATGTGCAGGCGTATGAAGTAATTGAGGTAGATATGTAGATAGAACTAGGACTAAAGTGACTAAGTATCGGGATAGATCATAAATAGTAGCAGCAGTGTATGTGATGAGTCAAAGTTAGTGTAAAAAGGGATAATGCAGATAGTCTGGGTAGCTATTTGGTTACTATTTAACTAACTACTACACTGAACAAAAATATAAAACAACACGCAACAATTTCAAAGATTTTACTAAATTACAGTTCATATAAGGAAATCAGTCAATTGAAATTAATTCATTAGGCCCTAATCTATGGATTTCACATGACTGGGAATACAGAAATGGATCTGTTGGTCACAGATACCATTAAAAAAAGGTAGGGGCGTGGATCAAAAAACCAGTCAGTATCTGGTGAGACCACTATTAGACCATGGTGCTTGCCTACGGAGCTGTGAGGGGAACGGCACCTCAGTACCTTCAGGCTCTGATCAGGCCCTACACCCAAACAAGGGCACTGCGTTCATCCACCTCTGGCCTGCTCGCCTCCCTACCACTGAGGAAGTACAGTTCCCGCTCAGCCCAGTCAAAACTGTTCGCTGCTCTGGCACCCCAATGGTGGAACAAACTCCCTCACGACGCCAGGACAGCGGAGTCAATCACCACCTTCCGGAGACACCTGAAACCCCACCTCTTCAAGGAATACCTAGGATAAAGCAATCCTTCTGACCCCCCCCCCCCCTTAAAAGATTTAGATGCACTATTGTAAAGTGGCTGTTCCACTGGATGTCATTAGGTGAATGCACCAATTTGTAAGTCGCTCTGGATAAGAGCGTCCGCTAAATGACTTAAATGTAATGTTAAATGATTTGCCTCATGCAGCGTGACACATCTCCTTTGCATTGAGTTGATAAGGCTTTTGGTAGTGGCCTGTGGAATGTTGTCCCACTCCTCTTCAATGGCTGGCCATGGAAGAACTGGGGCATTTTCAGCTTCCAGGAATTGTGTACAGATCCTTGCGACATGGGGCTGTGCATTATCGTGCTGAAACATGAGGTGATGGCGTCGGATGATTGGCACGACAATTGGCTTCAGGATCTCCTCACGGTATCTCTGTGCATTCAAATTGACGTAGATAAAATGTCATTGTGTTAGTTGTCCGTAGTTTATGCGTTCCCGTACCATAACCCCACCACCATGGGGCACTCTGCCATCTGCCCGGATTCATCTGTGAAGAGCACACTTCTCCAGTATGCCAGTGGTCATCGAAGGTGAGCATTTGCCCATGGAAGCCGGTTACGACGCCAAACTGCAGTCAGGTCAAGACACTGGTGAGGACAAACAAGCACGCAGATGAGCTTTCCTGAAATGATTTCTGACAATTTCTGCAGAAATTCTTCGGTTGTGCAAACCACCAGTTTCATCTGCTGTCCGGGTGGCTGGTCCTGGGCTGGGATGGTTACTCATGGTCTGTGGTTGTGAGGCTGCTTGGACGTACTACCAAATTCTTTAAAATGATGTTGGAGGCGGCTTATGGAAGAGAAATGAACATCAAATTATCTAGCAACAGCTCTGGGGGACATTCCTGCAGTCAGCATGCCAATTGCACGCTACCTCAAAACTTCAGATATCTGTTGCATTGTGTTGTGTGACAAAACTGTACATTTTAGAGTGGTATTGTATTGTCCCCAGCTCACTAACAGGATGTAAACAAATTTGCACACAAAATTTGAGAGAAATAAGCTTTTTGTGCATATGGAACTTTTCTGGGGTCTTATGAAACATGGGACCAATACTTTACATGTTGCATTTATTTTTTTGTTCAGTTTATTTAGCGGTTTTATGGCTTGGGGTTAGAAGCTGTTCAGGGTCCTCTTGGTTTCCGACTTTGTTGATTGGTACCTGCCTCCCCTGATCCACGACATGGGCTGGCCTCCCCGACTGCCATCCATGTTAAAACCCTCATACGAAACTCTACCAACTACTACCCCTTCCGACGTGTTTGTCAGATCTAAGTAACGTAATAAAAATCCCCATCAAAATCCATCAGTTTAAGCTAGAGATATCTGTTTTTCTGCATGGGCTGCATCTCAATTCACCACATCGCTCAGAAAGATGGCAGGAATATGAGCATTTGTGATTTCAGACTTTTTTGTTATGATACTTAATTTGCACACAAAAAACTAAAATGTAAAAATTATACCTACGGAGGTCCTAAAATTCCAAATCAAATAGCTAAAAGATCCATGGTATGACCATTTTATAACAATCACATAATATGGAAATATTGGCAATTTGATTAATTGTTCAGCAGTCTTATGGCTTGGGGGTAGAAGCTCTTTTAACTTAAGAAGCCTTTTGGAACTAGACTTGGTGCTCCTGTACCTCTTGCCGTGCGGTAGCAGAGAGAACAGTCTATGACTTGGGTGACTGGATTATTTGACAATTTTTGGGGCCTTCCTCTGATATGCCTAGTATATAGGTCCTGGATGGCAGGAAGCTTGGCCCCAGTGATGTACTGGGCCGTACGCACTACTTTGTTTATTCTAGTCTCTGTGAAGTGTGTCATAGTTGCGTAAGGTAAATCTGGAAATCAAATCTACCAAGCCAGTTAACTTCCCCCCTGTGTTTTATGTATGTACTAATAAACTTTGGCAAATCTAACATAGTTCCCCTGATTCATTCATGGGATTGTGTCTAATCAAGTTGGCCAAGATGAGCCTCTAGTCTGGCTTCCTCCTCCTTCCTCTCTTCCTCTCTCTCTTAGTAAAGCTGCTGCAGCGAAAAGGGGAGCGAGGGAGAGAGAGTGAGAGAGAGAGAGAGAGAGAGAGAGAGAGGGGGGGGGGCACAGCAGCTACACACAGAAAGAGGAGGAAATCAAACACAATGGATGCTGGTGCATGGGAGCCTGGATTTCCTCAGTTTCCCACACACAAGTGTACAATCACACACACAAACACAGTTTTGTACAGCTAACCTTGTGGGGACACACAATTCAGTCCTATTCAAAATCATATTTTCCCTAACCCCTAACCCTAAACCTAAACCTAACCCTAACCCGTACTCTTACCCTAACCCTAACCTTAACCCTAACCCTGACCTTAACCAAAAAACCGAACCTTAATCCTAACCATAAACCTTACCCTACCTAGCTCCTAACCCCAACCCTAAAACTAACCCTTGCTCCTAACATAATTTTAACCCTAACACTCAGTCTAACCTTAACCCTAAACCCCCTACAAATAGCATTTGACATTGTGGGGACTAACAAAATGTCTCCAGTTGGTCAAATTTGAGTTGGTTTACTATTCTTATGGGGACTTCTGGTACGCACGCACGCACACACGCACGCACGCACACA
Organism: Salvelinus fontinalis; assembly: GCF_029448725.1. Classification (NCBI taxonomy): domain Eukaryota; kingdom Metazoa; phylum Chordata; class Actinopteri; order Salmoniformes; family Salmonidae; genus Salvelinus; species Salvelinus fontinalis. The sequence goes on from NC_074678.1 coordinate 13,826,518, forward strand.
CACACACACACACACACACACACACACACACACACACACACACACACACACACACACACACACACACACACACACACACATCCATGTTATATTTACACATTCAAGTGCGTTATCCAACATACAACAAGACAGAGGAGATTAGAGATTAACAAATGTTACAGTAGAGATTAACAAACGTTACAGTAGATATTAACATGATTTACAGTAGAGATTAACAAGAGTTACATTTCTGACTAACAAGAGTTACAGTAGAGATTAACAAGAGTTACAGTAGAGATTAACAAGTTACAGTAGAGATTAACAATATTTACAGTAGAGATTAACAAGAGTTACAGTAGAGATTAACAAGAGTTACAGTAGAGATTAACAAGAGTTACAGTAGAGATTAACAAGAGTTACAGTTCTAATTAACAAGAGTTACAGTAGAGATTAACAATATTTACAGTAGAGATTAACAATATTTACAGTAGAGATTAACAAGAGTTACAGTAGAGATTAACAAGAGTTACAGTTCTGATTAACAAGAGTTACAGTAGAGATTATCTAAATGAAATGAAACACAACAGATCTTGAAAGTGTTCTTAAAGCGATTGTTCACCAAAATTATAAAATTACACATTGGTTTCCTTACCCTGTAAGCAGTCTATACACAAGATATGACAGCAATCCATGCTTTGGGTTAGTTTCCCTGGCATTGGCTGGCACTGTTTCCAAATGCTAAACGTTATCATCTGGAAACAGTGCCAGGGAAACTAAACCAAAACCTGGATTGCTGTCAAACCTTAGACTGCTTAGAGGGTAAGGAAACCAATTTGTCATTTTATAATTTGTCTGAACTATCCCTTTAAGAAAAACACTTCCAATAATACTCTGGGCCACGTTTCCCGATAGCGATGGAATTTAGCCTTACAAACATTTTAATGATGCGTCTTTTCTACAAAGGCCAAAGATGTCATGTGTTTCCCAAAATAACACGCAGACAGAACAGTCACAAAGTGCTTATTTGAGGCATGTCGATACTGATAGGATCGAAAGAAGGACAGTGCTGCTCAACGATCAGCATTCTCTATTCAAATCTAACTTTAATGTTATAATTATTCCACAATACTGATTATGGATCAACTCCTGGAGAGATATTATCACGTCTTTTAATGAAATCATCTCGTTTTTCATTTGCTTGTTGGTAACAATTGCAAAGCCATTGGCAACTTTGTATTTCTGGTCAACTTCATTGTGAAGTTATCAGAGATGATTCTATATTTAGTGGAGGTCTTCTGTGTATAAAGTGATGCGGTAGGGAAAATAACTGTTCTACGAGTGGTCTGAGGCATTCTGAAAAGAACAAGCGTTTTTAGGTGCAACATTAGTAAGGATGGTTTTGGGAAACAGCTCAGAGATTTAACGATGCTCCTACAAAGGTTATAACAAGGAATTCAGCCTTAACCTGCTTTTGGGAAACCAGGTCGTTTTGGACCCAAATCAAAACACACTCTACCAGCAGTAACCTCCTTCACCGGCCCAACCGCGTGTGACTCTATATCTGTTTCAATGTTTCTCTCCCACAGCTCAACGTGCTGTGACCTGCATGTGTGTGTGTGTGTGTGTGTGTGTGTGTGTGTGTGTGTGTGTGTGTGTGTGTGTGTGTGTGCGTGCGTGCGTGCGTGCGTGCGTGCGACCTGTGCAGCCAGGCTGGTTAATAGGATGGGGATTAACTGATAAAAGGAATCTTGAGAGGGGTGGAGGAGAGAGAAATAACAACTCTAGGGGCTTAGAGTCATTGAGACCACTCACATCACATTCATCCTTATGAGCTGATTCTCATAGGAGGAGGGTGATGGTTCCATCTCAAATGGCAGCCTATTCCCTATGTGGTGCACCACTGTTGACCAGGGCTAATAGGTCTTTACTCTAGTATTTGGGATGCAGATTCGGATCATAGCCTGATCCCAGATCTGTTTGTACAGTCTTGTGTCTATGTGTTAGATCACCTCTGTTTTCTCTTTCTGGTTGTCCTCAGTTACCCTTGCTACTACGTCACACACAAGGCAAAGTTTAGCTTACCATAAATGGACATGTCCTTTACTTACAGGTGTGTATTTGTGTGTGTGCCTGTGTATGTGTGTGACATCAGGCCTCTTCTCTGTAGTAAACACAATCCAGTTGGATGATGTTCAATGCCACCTTCACCTTTGATTGTGATTATGTGACTACAGAGAGAAAGACCCTCAAATACCCTCTTTACAGGGGAGCTACACTAGGGCTTTAGCAAAACAGTAGGATTTCTGTAGACTTTTTTTAGGTGTGACTTCTTGCCAGCGTGAGCAGAGCATGAGCCATTTCATCAAGTGTTCTCAGTCACGCGACAGCCACGTGGCAGCCACACATAAAATTCTTGAAAAAATAACCAGAGCGTCATTTTATGCCCTGGTTTCATACAAATGAGTGGGTGCATCTCACGCTCTGCAAAAGCTACGTAGCAGGCTTGTTACCCCAAAACACAAACTGAAGAGGTGAGGGGGGACTGTGACTAGTCATGCTTGTATTTTAAATGTCTTGTTGTTTTTGAGGGAACTGGGTCTGTCTGTCCCTGACCTGGGATGACTTGGTTTTGTTTGGTTGTTCGCCTCTTCTGATCTGACAGCAGAGGTAAGATCTTTCCACAGCCTGTGCTCCAAATGGCACCATATTCCCTATACAGTGCACTACCTTTCTTAGGGAATATGGTGCCATTTGGGACGCAGGTAAGGCCTGTCATGGAGGGGCAGTGGAGTGTGTTGTTAACATGCTGTGCTTACTGTATATTAATCCCATAGTTTTGTCTCCTTCTCTCTCCATCATCCGGACCTTTCCCTCTGCTGATTTCAGGCTTCATCCCAAATAGCACCCTAATCCCTTTATAGTGGACTACTTTTGACTAGTCCTATGAATTCTGGTCAAAAGTGATGCACTTTACAAGGAATAGGGTGTCATTTGGTACAAGTCCACACAAGTCAGCGAGGATGTTCTGAGGGGGGCAACACGCGGTTCGAAGGGTGCTAGTTGTAATTTGGCGGTGACAGGGGTTTCAGGACCTTAGCCGGAGTATTACACTACGGAGCTATGGTGTGTGTCCCAATTGGAACACTATTCTCTTTATGTTGCCGTCCCAGGGCTCTGGTCAAAAGTAGTGCACTATGTACTGTACTGTGCTTTCAGAAAGTATTCACACCCCTTGACTTTTTCCGCATTTTATTGTGTTATAGCCCAAATTTAAAATTGACTAAATATTTTTTTTTCCTCTGGCCTACACACAATATCCTATAATGTCAAAGTGGAATTATGTTTTGGGAATTTCTTACAAACTAATGAAATATAGAAAGTTTAAATGTCTTGAGTCAATAAATATTCAACCCCTTTGTTATAGCAAGCCTAAATAAGTTCAGGAGTACAAATCTGCATAACAAGTCACTTAATAAGTTGCATGGACTTACTCTGTGTGCACTAATAGTGTGTAACATTATTTTTGAATGATTACCTCATCTCTGTACCCCACACATACAATTACCTGGAAGGTCCCTCAGTCCAGCAGTGAATTTCAAACAGATTCAACCACAAAGACAAGATAGGTTTTCCAATGCCTTGCAAAGAAGGGCACCTATTGGTAGATGGATTTAAAAAAAGCAGACGTTGAAAATCCTTTCGCTCATGATGAACTTATTAATTACACTTTGGATGGTGTATCAATACACCCAGTCACTACAAAGATACAGGCGTCCTTCCTAACTCAGCTGCCGGAGAGGAAGTTAAACGCTCAGGGATTTCACCATGAGGCCAATGGTGACTTTAAAACAGTTACCGAGTTTAATGGCTGTGATAGGAGAAAACTGAGGATGGATCAACAACATTGTAGTTACTCCACAATAGTAACCTAATTGACAAAGTGAAAAGACGGAAGCCTGTACAGAATATAAATATTCCAAAACATGTATCCTGTTTGCAACAAGGCACTAAAGTAAAACTGCAAAAAAAGGGGGCCAATCTAATACAACACATTACTGAGTACCACTTTCCATATTTTCAAGCTCAAGTAAAGTGGTGGCTGCATCATGTTATGGGTATGCTTGCAATCGTTAAGGACTGGGGAGTTTTTCAAGATTAAAAACATTTGGGAATGGAGCTAAGCACAGGCAAAATCCTTGTTTTCATTATATCCTTATGGGTTTTTGTGTTTAGATGGATGAGAATTACATTTTCCATCAATTTTGAATTCAGGCTGTAACACAACAAAATGTTGATTAAGTCAAGGAGTATGATTACTTTCTGATGGCACTGTAGGGAATAAGGTACCATTTGGGCCACAGATGGTCTCTGGTGACAGATGATGACATATTGGCCAGGACGGTGCCAAGACGGAACTAATGGACGTATATTTTATATGTGAAAATTCCAATAGCTCCTAATTTCAATCTCTTGAAAAACTCAAATCAACTACAAATTGTAGAAAATCATATACACATATAGAAAGCATTTAATTAGAAAATTAAAAGTTGTCCAACATGAAAATATTGTCTCATTTACATTGTGCAGTTTATTGACGGTCCCTAACTAGCCGTGGAGATAGGCTATCTAAAGTCAAACCAACTTTGCCACGGTCGCACACTAGCCGGCTGAAGCTAATTGGTAAAATAATTTTGCGTAACTCTTCCCAACTGTAAACACACACAAGGGTGTCACATCAAACCACAACCCGCAACCAACTCACGTCTGAATTCAGTCATGGCCACGAGCATTTCTTAATTAATCAAATCTAAAACTAGGCCCAATCAGGAAGTGCAGTCACCCATTAAACCAAGTTTGATGCAATTCTAAACATTTTGTCATAGGGCGGAGAGAAGATTTTGCATTTTCATAACTCATTTCATGCAATTCTACTTATTTTGCAATGCGGCGGAGAGAAAATATTTCAGTTTTACACTTAATTTCCTACAATTGTACACATTTTGCCAAAGGGTCCAGAGAAATATTTGCCATTTTTAAGCTAATTTTATTCAGTTCTACACATTTTGCCCCGAGTGGCGCAAGGTCTGAGGCACTGCATCTCAGTGCTAGAGGCGTCACTACAGACACCCTGGTTCGAATCCAGGCTGTATCACAACCAAATCAAATCAAATCAAATGTATTTATATAGCCCTTCTTACATCAGCTGATATCTCAAAGTGCTGTACAGAAACCCAGCCTAAAACCCCAACCGTCCGTGATTGGGAGTCCCATAGGGCAGCGCACAATTGGTCCAACGTCGTACGGGTTTGGCCGGTGTAGGCCATCATTGTAAATAAGAATTTGATCTTAACTGACTTGCCTAGTTAAATTAACCTTTCTGCGCACAGATCCCGATTACGGGATCATTTCCCTAAACAACCGTTGAATTGCAGGGCGCCAAATTCAAAAATATTACTAAAAATATTTATAATCATGCAATCACAAGTGAAATATACCAAAACACAGCTTAGCTTGTTGTTAATCCACCTATCATGTCAGATTTTGAAAATATGCTTTACAGAGAAAGAAATCCAAGCTTTTGTGAGTGTATCAATCAATGCTCCAACAGCTAGCCCCAAATTAGCATGGTCATGAAAGTCAGAAAAGCAATAAAATTAATCGCTTACCTTTGATAATCTTTGGATGTTTGCACTCACAAGACTCCCAGTTACACAATAAATGTTCTTTTTGTTCGATAAATATTACTTTTATAACAAAAAAACGCCATTTGGGTTGCGCGTTATGTTGAGAAAGCTACAGCCTCGTTCCGGTGCTGAAAGACAGAAGAAAATTCCCAAACGTATCAGATACAAAAATATTACAAAAAATATTTATAATCATGCAATCACAAGTGAAATATACCAAAACACAGCTTAACTTGTTGTTAATCCACCTATCGTGTCAGATTTTGAAAAGATGCTTTGCAACGAAAGCAATCTAAGCTTTTGTGAGTGTATCAATCAATGCTAGAACAGTTAGCCTTATATTAGCTTGGTTAGCTTGGTCACAAAAGTCAGAAAAGCAATAAAATTAATCGCTTACCTTTGATAATCTTCGGAAGTTTGCATTCACGAGACTCCCAGTTACACAACAAATGTTATTTTTGTTCGATAAATATTACTTTTATAACAAAAAAACGACATTTGGGTTGCGCGTTATGTTAAGAAAACTATAGCCTCGTTCCGTTCGACGAAAATTCCAAAAAGTATCCGTAATGGTCGTAGAAACATGTCAAATGTTTTTTATAATCCATCCTCAGGTTGTTTTTAACAAACATAATCGATAATATTTCAACCGGACCGTAACCTATTCAATAAGAGAGAAAAGGAAAATGGAGAGCTCCCCTCTCGCGTGCAGGAACTATTCAGAGGACATCTGACTACTTTTGAAAAATCTTGTTCATTTTTCAAAATAAAAGCCTGAAACTATGTCTAAAGCCTGGTCACAGCCTGATGAAGCCATTGGAAATGGAATCTGGTTGATAGCCCTTTAAATGGAAGAAAGACTGGCCAGGAAACACAGATTTAAAAAAAAATATATCACTTCCGGGTTATATTTTCTCAGGTTTTCGCCTGCAGAATCAGTTTTGTTATACTCACAGACAATATTTTGACAGTTTTGGAAACTTTGGAGTGTTTTCTAACCTAATCTGTAAATTATATGCATATTCTACGATCTGGACCTGAGAAATAGTCCGTTTACCTTGGGAACGTTATTTAAAAAAATAAAAAATAATCTGAACCCTAGCATCAAGAAGTTAAGGTAAAACTAATACAAATGTTAATATGATATCTGAGTGAGAGTGACTTACAAAATCAAAGGGGGCCTCTACGTCCGTAATCCAACCATTACTGCAACAAATTTTGATACTGTGGCTGGCTAGACTAACTTACAAATTTAAAAAATGTTAGCTGACATGGGCCAATTGATTGATTGCCAGTGACTGACATAAAAAGAGAAAAACTGCTGATGCACAAACAAATTTTGAATTTGCAACTTGTGTATTTTACTATTCTAACTCTCAACAGTAAGTAGAGATCCCGACTGAGTTCCTAAAAATTGTTATTGCTATTTAAAATGTTTTCATTTTTGGAAATTGATCCGTGGGGCTACAAAAGGGGCCTGCTAGTTGCCCATCCCCCTGTATCCCCAATGGCCCCCTATTCCCTATACAATGCACTACTTTTGAGCAGAGCACATAGGCAGTAGTGTGCCATTTGGGACGATAGGCTCCAATGACCATTCCTTTGGCCATTCCACATCAGTGTCAGCACTTAAGCACACCTAATCTGAGGTTCGGAACCCAGAACCAAATCTCACGTGCTGTCACGAGAGACTATAGCAGCACAAGCAACGCTGATTTAAACCGATCATAAAGCCCTCAACTACAATAGTTGAATATGGTGGGATAGACGTTAGAGCATGACTGGTGGAATAGAACACGTGTTTTAAATGGTTCAGGGAACACTAGGTCACTATGGCTGTGTTGACACGGACAGCACCAAACTGATATTTTTTCACTAATTGGTCTTTTGACCAATCAGATCAGCTCTGAAAAAGAGCTGATGTGAAAAAATCTAATGTGATTAGTCAAAAGTAAAAATATCAGAATTGGGATGCCTGTATAAACACAGCCTTTGGTCCACATTCTCCAGTGCATTACAGGGCAGTTTACCTACTGACTGCCAGCCAGCCCATACCATAAGGGGGCAATCTGGGATTCAAACAATAACAAAGCGGTCACACCGCCACTGTTTTTTTGGTACTAAGCCAATGACCAGAGATCAATGAACAGACGTGTAAAGTAACTAATTACAGCAACTCTTTACTGTATTTTTCAAAGTTAGTAATTTTACATCTAAAATTTCATTAAAGTAATAGTACTTCTACTTGAGTAGGATATATCAGTACTCTTTCTACCCTTTGGTCAGTGAACGAAAGAGGGAGTTTGTGAGTGAGTGAGTGAGTGATTGAGTGAGTGAGTAAGAGCTGGAAAGGGGAGTGAGTGAGTGAGAGAGTAAGTGAGTGAGTGAGTGAGTAAGAGCTGGAAAGGGGAGTGAGTGAGTGAGAGAGTAAGTGAGTGAATGAATAATAGCTGGAAAGGGGAGTGAGTGAGTGAGAGAGAGAGTAAGTGAGTGAGGGAGTAAGTGCTGGAAAGAGGGAGTGAGTGAGTGAGTAAGAGCTGGAAAGGGGAGTGAGTGAATGAGTGAGTGAGGGAGTAAGTGAGTGAGGGAGTAAGTGCTGGAAAGAGGGAGTGAGTGAGTGAGTAAGAGCTGGAAAGGGGAGTGAGTGAGTGAGAGAGTAAGTGAGTGAGGGAGTAAGTGCTGGAAAGAGGGAGTGAGTGAGTGAATAAGAGCTGGAAAGGGGAGTGAGTGAGTGAGTGAGTGAGTGAGTGAGTGAGTGAGTGAGTTAATGAGTGAGTAAGAGCTGGAAAGGGGAGTGAGTGAGTGAGTGAGTGAGTGAGTGAGTGAGTGAGTGAGTGAGTGAGTGAGTGAGAGAGAGAGTACATGAGTAAGAGCTGGAAATGGGAGCGAGTGAGTGAGGGAGTGAGTGAGTGAGGGAGAGTAAGTGAGTGAGGGAGAAAAGATGGAGTCAGGTCAATGTTTTTATTTTAAATATAACTCAATTACTTTTACTCTGAGTACATTTTAAAGGAGCTACTTTTTACTTTTACTTGAGTAGTTTTTTACATCAGTAATTCTACTTCATCTTGAGTCAAATGTCATTACATTAGCACTGCTTCTACATGAGTAGGATATTTCAGTACTCTTTCCACCCCTGTCAATGGCTATATATAATTAATTTTAAAGTAAAATAATGTATGTACCAATCCCAGATTGCCCCTTTAATTAATGGAGTAAAAGGAAATATAATGGGGAGATAGAATGTCAATGTTTAGACACAAATTGCAACATGAACTAGACAACTCACTGCATAGTTTGACATATAAACCCATGAAATAAAATTATTGGCTGGAATTCAATCAGACCCTAAATACATTTTCATTATCACATTTTTTTTTACCAACATAAAAAGGAATGCAAAGTCTATTTCTTTTTCAACCTCTGCATTTGCATGAATGGGCTTCTAGATGTGCCGTAGCTATAGATCAATGGTTCCCAAACTGTGGGTCTGCACGTGGGGCGGAACTCAGTCCGGCTTTAAACTTACTCTTGAATGTTGTAATAATACAATGCACAATGTGTAATTTCAGAGTTGGGTAGTGTCATGAACAGTTCTTGTGCCCATATAAATAGACGTGGCGTGTGTGTGTGTGTGCGGGGGGACACGGGATGTTCCCCAATGCTGGAAAGTGGGGCCCTGAGTGAAAAAGAATGTGGAACCCCTGCTGTAGAGCATGCTTTCCTTCAATAAGACTTGAGTAGCACCCCACTGGGCATACACTGGTTGAATCAATGTTGTTCCCACGTCATTTCAATGAAATTACGTTGAACTAATGTGGAATAAACGTTGAAAAGACGTCTGTGCCAAGTGGGCTATTACTAGTGTTGCATCATTCCAGAAGATCGTTGACTAGATCACCTTAGACTTCAACTGGTTTCAGATTTTAAAAGTCTCATATATATACAGTATTTATTCAGCTTGGGGCTGTAGAAGGAGTACAAACAGTAAATCAGTCGGTTACATGAGAAGTGGGTCTAAACTTAATGACTTGGTAGGCAGATGATGCAATCTTACAAGTCATTGCATGTAGCATGATGACATATTGCTTAGTGGTGACACAAGGAGACCCTTGGTCAAAGTAGAGCTAGTGCACTGTAAGGCTAATATGAACTCATTTGGGATACAGGCCTTGTTTAAAAGTAGTGCGCTATAAAGGGAATAGGGTGCCATTTGGGACCCCCTTCATTCACCATTACAGTCATGGTTGATATACTCAGTTCACCACTCTATGCATTGCTCACCATCTCTATCCCCTGGCGGTCACCCCTGAGAACATTCCCTAGCGTGACCAATTCCTAGCTGTAATATTGGCCTCTCCACTTTCAGCCTCCTAAATGAACAATACAGTCATCCACCAATGCCAGGTCTGTTGCCCTGTGACATAGGGTGTGAGTGTAACATGGTAATCTCTTTGTGACCCTACTCTCTCCGCACTGTCCCCAGTACCCCTGTGGTGTGCCAAGAGCACTCTCTCTCTCTCTCACACACACACACACACACACACACACACGTGCGCGCGCGGGACTCGGGACGTGTCTCTGGCCATGTCAGTGCAGCCTCGTTCCGCACGGTCTATTATTAACACCGGAAAGGAAACGGATAACTACAATGGTACTCCTCCGGTTAGCTCCGGCGCCGTGGAGACCAAAATGGGGCTTCCGTCAGTACCCGGGAGTGGAGGTCGTATTCCACGGTCGGCGACCCGCTGCCGTGTATCCCACTGGTTGAATCAACGAAATGACGTTGAATAACGTGGAATAGAGGTTGAATTGAAGTCTGTGCCTATTGGGGTGACTCAGAAAGTACTGTACACCGTGACCCCCATTTGCGCCGGATTATCTACGCGGTGCATGGATGCCTTCTCATGTTCAATTAGTGCTGGACATTTACAGTAGCCTTCTAGGTGCAGCCCCGGCAGGCTAACCGGCGTAATCAGCAGTCATCATTCGTTTTTGCTGGAAGTTGTGGAAGAAGTTTGAACGGATATTTTAAACAACAACTAATGAATAGCAGGCATTGTACCACACTGTGGCGGTGAAATAGGTCTTCACTTGTTTGCTGAACTAAACTGCTTCCGTTCAGCATCAGACTACTAAATACAACGATATAGCATGTCTTTTTTCTACTACAGAATCTATGTAGTTCTAATCCTGCTATAATGGTGAAACTTCAAATAGACGGTGATCAATTCTTGATGGGCTATATAGACTGACTGAAACTCGGTTATTCTGGCAGTAGTGTGAGAATACGGAATTCCTTTTCCTCACTTGCAACACCAAACGGTGATGTCGTCACACTGTCACTGGTTGATGTTGTGCCTACAGAGAGCGCGACGTGCGAGCACAGTCTGTTCCAAAATAAATACGATATTGTGTTTTGCGTGTTGTATTCAAATAAGGTCTCTGACTGGACATATGAGGGCCAATCAGAAGCCGTCGGATCATTACACCTTCTTTTTAGAAGTCATTCATAATGCAGATGCGTCAAACGTTTTACAATGACCAGGGTATAAATAAGGCTGCGCGCAACGAGTAGTCATTTTTCCAAAATCAAAGGAAAGAAACTAAGGAACGGGAACGAAGGGTGTTTTTTCTAACTCTCCTTACCATTGATAAACTACTATTCTTCCTTATTCCAGACTCTCCTTATACCATGAGTGGATTATTTCACAGAAATGTATTGGTGGCAGCAGCGGTATGCTGCTCTGTGCTGGTCCGGTCTGTCCTGGGGTCCCCGGTGTTAGCGCAAGAGCCGATCCGATGCGCCCCGTGCTCACCGGAGAAGCTGAGCGAGTGTCCAGCGGTGGCGCCCGGCTGTGCGGAGGTTCTGCGGGAGCCTGGTTGTGGATGCTGCCTCGCTTGTGCCCTGAAGACGGGGGATCTGTGCGGAATCTACACGGCGCCATGCGGGTCCGGACTGAGGTGCACCCCGAGACCCGGCGACCTCCGGCCGCTGCACTCCCTCACTCGTGGCCAGGCTGTATGCACGGAGATCGAGCCCGAGAGGAGCCCTGTGTCCCAAAACCCCGGTATGTAACACCTAATTGCATAATGTTTTGGCTATAGCTAGATTAGAAATAGCATATATGCAATATATATATATAATGTCTATAGTTGACATAAGCTAATAATAACATCTATTTTAAAAAGCCTATTAGCCTAATAATATGGATAATTATATCCCAATAGTAATTAGACTGCACATTATTCATCATTTGCAAATGTACTTGTGCATAAGTGCAATCAAGATTGTGATTTCTACTGGCTTTTCCCCTTCTGGACACTCGTTCCCTCTTTTCTCCAGACCAAGGAGCGGCGGACAATGCCGAGACAGAGAACGCTGCCATGATATCAGACCCCGGCTCCAGCCTCTATCTCCACGGCCACCGCAAGCCCTTCGATCCCAGGGCCGCCGCGGACGCGCTGGAGAGCATGAAAGCCAAAGTTAACGCAATCCGAAAGAAATTGGTGGAGCAGGTGAGCGCTCACGGAAAATGTACTAACCGTTTTGCAATTATAATTTAACGTTCTTAAAACTTTTGGAGAGTCAAAGAACGGTTGGGTTTGTGGGTAATTAGCATCATACCGCAAGGGGGCGCTAGAGTGACTTTGAAGTGTGTGTGTGTGTGTGTGTGTGTGTGTGTGTGTGTGTGTGTGTGTGTGTGTGTGTGTGTGTGTGTGTGTGTGTGTGTGTGTGTGTGTGTGTGTGTGTGTGTGTGGGTGTTTGTGTGCATTAGCCTACCTTATGACCTATCACGGAGCAATTTTACAAAATACCAGTGTTTTGCCACAACAGGCCTTGACTGTGTGGGTTGATTGGATAAAACAGCAACCTTTGATGACTAGTGAGAAGGCAGTGCTCTACTCTATCTAGCAGCACTACATTGATAGCATGCCCTTAAACAGTTAGGGCCAGGTCTCCCATGTAGCCCCTTCAGAGACAGATTTAGAAGCAAGTGAAGATGAATAAAACACTTCAAATATGCCTACACAGTACACAGAAATACACTTAAAACTCCGTATCTCTCTCTTTCCCTCTCCTCCCAGGGTCCCTGTCATGTGGAGTTACAGAGAGCTCTGGAGAAGATCGCTAAGTCACAACAGAAGCTAGGAGACAAACTGATCAGGTTCTATCTGCCAAACTGTGACAAACACGGACTCTACAAAGCCAAACAGGTAGACACTGTGTGTGTGTGTGTGTGTGTGTGTGTGTGTGTGTGTGTGTGTGTGTGTGTGTGTGTGTGTGTGTGTGTGTGTGTGTGTGTGTGTGTGTGTGTGTGTGTGTGTGTGTGTGTGTGTGTGTGTGTGTGTGTGTGTGTGTGTCCGTCCAACCAAGATTGTGCCAACCACAGCTCCAGAAAGAATAATGTGTGTTCAGGCAGAGATTTGTACAGCACTGCTTACACCTTGGAGCACATTCAGCTCGTTTCACTCTAGTGTCATCCCCTTGGCGCAGCATGACTATACACGCGTGTGTGCCTTTCCGTGTGTGTGCCTGTACACACGTTTGTCTTGGAATGGGTGTATGTTTGCCCCATGAGGTGCGGCTGCACACAAATGAAGGTCATAGCATATCTGAACAGGTGTGTTAAGTGGAGGTGTGTTACGGTGTGTAAAAACCCCCAGGCATTCTAATTTCTCTTTATCTCTCTCTCTCCTTCTCTCTTGCAGTGTGAGTCATCTCTTGATGGACAGAAAGGCAGGTGTTGGTGTGTGTCCTTCTGGAACGGAAAGAAGATTCTGGGATCCACTGATCTGGAGGGAAATGCTGAGTGCGCTTATGAGATCAACCACTGATGCAGAACACGCACGCATGCACGTGCACACACACACACACACACACACACACACACACACACACACACACACTGAACCACTGATTTCCTTTCGATACCTGTTATTTATTCATTGTAAATGGTGGTGTTTGATATTCAGGTACACACTGTCATTGTTAATATTTTCATGCATTTACTTTAACTCTACAGCCTTATTTATTTCACACTATGTATCTCTTCATTTTGTTCTTTTTATGTTAAGAATATTTATATCATTTTGCCTTATTGTTATTAGTATTGTTATCATTATTATTATATGTGTATTTTTATCAGTGTATGATGTGCACATATGTATCTATGCCCTAAGTTAGTCCATATTGCCGAGTTGATCTCGCTCTGGTCTTTAGGAGTTTGTCTGCTGGTTTACTTTTTAAAACAAACCAAACAAGAACAAAAGCACTGTGTGACCAACATGTCTTTTAGAAGGATTTCTAATTGTTATTATGTTACTTGTCATTGTTTTTCATGTTCATTGCCATGGTTTATTTGTTGTGTTTTTTTTCTAATATGATTCATAGTTGATGACCCTCAACTACATCAGTGAATACAGAAAACGACTAATTTGGGCATACTTACCTTCTAAGAAACTCAATATCCCATGGTCCTGTGGGGTTTGCAGAATTGCATGATGGGTAATGCTCCTGTATTGCCCCTGTTCTGACGGGTATCTACCTTGACCTACCTCCTGGTGCTTGTTTGTCTCTGCTGACTGTCTGTCTTCATTATTTTGATACATCCTCCTGTCAAAGAGGACTTTCCCTTTACAAAGAGGACTTTTATTTTACTTTACTGACTGGCATCATCGTTCTTTATCTGACCATGAACGCATTATGACCACAAAGAACAAATTGTTGTCGTTTGACTGTGTGGTTTGACCATGTTTGATTTGTGATGTGCGTGCTCTGTCTACATGCTGCTGTTGGAGAGAGAGAGAAGGAAAGAGAGAGAGAGAGATTGAAAGAGAGAGAGGAAGAAAGAGAGAGAAAGAAAGAAAGAGCAAGAAGGAAAAGAGAGAGAGAGAGAGAGAGAGAGAGAGAGAGAGAGAGAGAGAGAGAGAGAGAGAGAGAGAGAGAGAAAGAAAGATGGCATTTTATTTCCAAAGTGACCGACTGCTCACTCATGTGTATGGACACTTTTGTAATTAAGTTGTATTGTAAAAAAAAAAGAAGGAAAAAAAAAAGGGGGAATTTAATAAAAACATTTAACCTCAAATATGTTATCTTGTTCATCTGGGAAATAAGCCTTTGGGATTTATTGCATTTTTTTATCAAAAATCTCTTATGTACAGTTGGAGTCGGAAGGCTACATACACTTAGGTTGGAGTCGTTAAAAATCACTTTTCAACCACTCCACAAATGTTTTTTTATACAAACCATAGTTTTGGCAAGTCGGTTAGGACATCTACTTTGTGCATGACACAAGTAATTTTTCCAACCAATTGTTTACAGACAGATTATTTCACTTATAATTCACGGTATCACAATTCCAGTGGGTCAGAAGTTTACATACACTAAGTTGACTGTGCCTTTAAACAGCTTGGAAAATTCCAGAAAACTATGTCATGGCTTTAGAAGCTTTACAAGTCTGGTTCATCCTTGGGAGCAATTTCCAAACGCCTGAAAGTACCACGTTCATCTGTACAAACAATAATAGGCAAGTATAAACACCACGGGACCACGCAGCCGTTATACCGCTCAGGAAGGAGACGCGTTCTGTCTCCTAGAGATTGACGTACTTTGGTGCAAAAAGTGCAAATCAATCCCAGGACAACAGCAAAGGACCTTGTGAAGATGCTGGAGGTAACAGGTACAAAAGTATCTATATCCACAGTAAAACGAGTCCTATATCGACATAACCTGAAAGGCCTCTCAGCAAGCCAGAAGCAACTGCTCCAAAACCGCAATAAAAAAGCCAGACTACGGTTTGCAACTGCACATGGGGACAAAGATCATACTTTTTGGAGAAATGTCCTCTGGTCTGATGAAGTAAAAATAAAACTGTTTGGCCATAATGACCATTGTTATGTTTGGAGGAAAAAGGGGGAGGCTTGTAAGCCGAAGAACACCATCCCCAACGTGAAGCACGGGGGTGGCAGCATCATGTTGTGGGGGTGCTTTGCTGCAGGAGGGACTGGTGCACTTCACAAAATAGATGGCACCATGAGGAAGAAAAATTATGTGGATATATTGAAGCAACATCTCAAGACATCAGTCAGGAAGTTAAAGCTTGGTCGCAAATGGGTCTTCCAAAAGGACAATGACCCCCAAGCATACTTCCAAAGTTGTGGCAAAATGGCTTAAGGACAACAAAGTCAAGGTATTGGAGTGGCCATCACAAAGCCCTGACCTCAATCCCATAGAAAATGTGTGGGCAGAACTGAAAAGCATGTGCAAGAAAGGAGGCCTACAAACCCGACTCAGTTACACCATCTCTGTCAAGAGGAATGGGCCAAAATTCACCCAATTTATTGTGGGAAGCTTGTGGAAGGCTACCCGAAACATTTGACCCAAGTTAAATAATTTAAAGGCAATGCTACCAAATACTAATTGAGTGTATGTAAACTTCTGACCCACTGGGAATGTGATGAAAGAAATAAAATCTGAAATAAATCATTCTCTCTACTATTATTCTGACATTTCACATTCTTAAAATAAAGTGGTGATCCTAACTGACCTAAGACAGGACATTTTTACTATGATTAAAAGTCAGGAATTGTGAAACACTGAGTTTAAATGTATTTGGCTACGGTGTATGTAAACTTCCGACTACAACTGTATGTAATCCGGCTGGAGCAGCCTACTATTTTAAATGATCAAATAATTATTGACGATAAGATCAATCTTGATGTCCTGGGCAGTGTGTGTGACTGTGTAGTCATGTGGTGAATGCCTCAGTCATATAGGAGTATGTGCATAAACAGCCCTAGCATAAAGCTACAAACTTCGACTGCGTCTGAAATTGCACCCTATTCCCTATATAAAGCAGTACTTTGATCAAAGCCCTATTGGGATTAGGGTGCCATTTCAGACACAGACATTATCTGTAACACAGAGGAATGCGTTGATAATAAAACGGTTTCCTCAATATATTGTGAAACTCCAACCAAACAACCAACCCAACCATATAAACACACATACACCTTGCTCAAACTTCATGATGTTCTGTCTTGTTACGCTGTAGCTATGCCTGAGGCTCTAGGTTGTGTGTCTACAGTGTGCTGTGTTCTCTCTCTCTCTCTCTCTTTCTCTCTTGCCTTCTCTCTCTTTCTTTCTCTCTCTCTCTCTCTCGCCTTCTCTATCTTTCTTTCTCTCTCTCTCGCCTTCTCTCTCTCTCTCTCTCTCTTTATGTGTGTGTGTGTATTTCCCTCAACCTCCCCAACGTGCCAACTGCCAGCCTGCCTGGCACCACAGCTTTATTATTTTTGCCATATTCCAAGGCTGAAGAAGAGAGAGAAATAGAGAGAGCGAGAGAGAGAGAAAGAGAGAGGGAAGTAGAGAGAGATGGAGGGATTTGGTAGGGAGGGAGAGAGGGAGCTGGGATAGAAAGGATTTGTGATGAGAAAAACAGTACCTCTGAACCTTTTCATCAACTATCAAAATAGATTCCTCTGGTCATCTTTTTGGTTGCCAACTGCCTCCCTGTCTGCTAGAACATTTGATGTAAACAGTTTATTGAATGTAGGCCTACTTACTATAACTCTGAAGTAGGACAGTATTGAGTACTGAATGTACTTCCCAGCTCTCTGAGTTAACACAGCCTAACTTGTAAAAACACCCTCGAGCCGTTCAACAGTAAATGAAAATAGTGTTTATTTTTTATTTTAAAAAGACATTAAATACAAATTATATTTTAACAAAATAATGTTCCTTTCTCAAAGAAAAGAATAGCTGTGTGATTTTCTAGTTTAGTAACATGAAAAGCTTTTTTTCTTTAAAGAATCAAAACTCTTTACAATAAAACTTGAAACAAAATGAAGAAATAAAGTACAATTACCCGTGAACAAAAGAGAGATTCTTACATGACCACCAGAAAAGTGACAAAATGTTACAGAGACAGAGGTGCCCCTGGATTTGCACAGTGGACCGAGACTGAGACGGGGTGGCATCGCGTGCACATTGCTGTGGACGTTTGTGTGAACCTTGGTGTGTACGGAGAGAAGTGCTGGAGCAGTGACCGATGGACTGACTGAGAGTTTCACTTGACTACAGACCCATTGGATTACACAACAGGATTGGGTTCCATTCCATTCAGTTCATTCAGAAAAGTCAGTTGAAATTCAAATTCAACATTTCCTCATGAAGAATTTCAGATTATTGTATTGACTGAATAGAAATATAACTGACCCCAACTTTGTTACAAACCAATTAGATTACAGACCAGTGACCTGAGCGCCTGAGGGCCTGACTGACTGACAGTTACCGTGGGCAACAAACCAGAGATGTATAAAGTTTACAAAAATAATTATGGAAGAAAATGTTAATAAAAAAAATGTAACATTCATTAGTGATTACATTCCCCAAAATACGCTGAATCAACTTGGAGTTTGCTGTAACATCAGTGAGTCACTGAATTGTTGGTAAGAAAAAACGTAGTTTGGATCAGTTTATAATTCTTTCTTAGATAAATAACTTCTTTATTTATTTAATTTGAAGTACCGTACATGTGTCAGCCACATAGCCACAAAAACATTTTGAATATAGAAAAAAGACTAACAAAGAACTGGGAAGGGGCGGGGCAATAGCTTAAACATAATTGAATTATCCTCCCCCGAAATCAAGTCTTCAAATAGAATGGCTTGTAGCCTCAGGGGGTGGGTTTTGAGATGTTGTTGTTGTTGCTGTTGTTTTAAAGTATGTGTGCATCCAATTCCATGCTACCCAGCTAGTGGGCTAGCATTCCTTGTCGTGCACACTCCACTGTTCAAGTTTGCATCTGAAATGGCTTCCTATTCCCTATATAGTGCATCACTTTTGACCAGGGCCCATAGGGCATTATATACGAAATATGGTGCCATTTCAGACACAGGATATGTGAAAGCGTCATACAGGAAGCAGGCAGCACTTCTAGGAGGACCACGCACCCTCCCTCAGACCCCCTGGCTGTTTCTTGAATGCATATTTGGTGCTGCATCCACCTGGTGGAGTTATGTTGGCATAAGATCATACAAGCATCTCCAAGAACAAATCAACAAAAAGAAAACACACTTTGCATAGAATGGAAATTCTGAGGGGCGTTTGTTCTCTAGGCTGAGTAAAGTCACTGTCAGAAGTGCTTGTGTAACATTGTTGTTTATTTTGTTGTTGTTGATGTTTTGTTCTACAGTGCTATAAACCTTGTTAAATGTTGCCACCAATGAAAAGGTATGACTACTACGCTGCAATGGGTACAAATTGTCTTTAACTGCGAGGAGCGCTGTAGGGGAGTTGGTTGGGTGCAGCTAAAGTGCTTTAAGTGGTTGTGCTTGGCCTCGAAGCTGGCACCTATGGCAGAGAGAGCAGCCCGGTCTCACCGAGCATGCCCAGTCTAAAGGACCCCACACCAGGTCATATGCACCACAGACAGGAAGAGTACTGCAGATACAGGGACCATGTTGTCATGACAACACCACTGTCCCTATTTCCTGAATGAAGAAGTGGTGGTTTGGCTAAGTATGCTAACCCAACCCACCAGCTAGCTAACCAGACCAAGGCTGCAAGGTGGTAACGTTATGTGAGCACCTGTTTATTTATTTTTTTGAATCCCCATTAACTTTTGCAAAAGCAGCTACTCTTCCTGGGGTCCTATGAGGACTGCAGAGGGCTAACCAAGGAATATGAGAAAGGGAGGGGTAGGGGTCAGGGATGGGGAAGAGGGGGAGAGGGGCAGTGTGGGTTTAAGGCACCGTCTCCATTCCATTCCTTCCCCCTAAACCTGTAAATGTGACGCAGCACATCGGGCGCGACAAGCTGGTTGCTATGGAGACAGTGGGGAAGGCCAGTGGTGTACAACATGGCAGGGAAGAGGTCAGAGGCCGGCCTACCCATAATCCTTCACTTCATAATGATGGACCCTGAGAAAGGGGAGGAGTCTCTGCACGACAGGATAGAAGGGGGCAGGGTTTGGATGTCAAGAGGTTTTCTTACACCTCTAAACTGAGCTTATTGAAAGACAGCATTTACACACACACACATACACACACACAAACACTCATACATGCTCGCACTCATGCTCATACGCAGGCATACACACATGCATGCATACACACACACGCACACACACATGCATGCATACACACACACAAACATACACAAGCATGTTGAATTGGGTCACAGTCACAGACAAGTCCTCTTTAAAGTGAGTGGAAAAGTCCCTCCTTCCTCTCTCTCTAAAATAATAGTGCAGATGTTTAGTTTCTCTCTCTCTTGTTTTCATACGAGGGGTAGCTAGAGGTTCCCATAGCATAGAGCAGATAGCTGCAGATGATGGACAGAAGGCTTGGCCTATTAGGCTGTGCTGTCCCAGTCTGCCCCTCCCTTCCCCTCCCTCCTCCTCCCTCCCTCTCCCTCCCCCACCCGGCAGTCATGTGACCTGAGGTCAACGGTCCAGCACTCTTTCGACGGTTACGTGCAAGGCAGGAGTAAGAAACAAGTATCTCTCTCTCCCATTCCTCTCTCCTTGCCTCATTCCTCTCTCCTTGCTTCATTCCTCTCTCCATCACTCCATCCTCTCTCTGCCTCTCATTTGTTCTCCAGGTTGTAACACTGGGCTTCTCCTCTCTCCTTTCCATCATAGCCAGGGAGAGGCTGACCGTACTTATCCACACACCAGCAGTAACCCCTCTTCCTCCCTTTGGAAGGACGGCACTGCAGAGAGAGGGAGAGAGGGAGAGAGGGAGAGAGAGAGAGGGAGAGAGAGAGAGGGAGAGAAAGAGGGAGAGAGAGAGATAAATTGATTGATTTAATGCAATATATTAACAACCTATAGTCTATCATATAAAACTCTTGTCAACTTTGACTAAACTAGGAAAGGAGCTTTTTCTGTCAGCCATTTACAGCCTTCAGCAAGCTGTATCCAATAGATAGTTAACACCAGCATGGGAAGGGCTAACGAACTAAGACCATTCAACTAGCCCTGGCCCATAGCCACAGCCTAGAAATATTCAGAGAGGGGAGAGAGGGACAGACAGAAAGACAGACAGGAGAGAGAATGAGAGACAGACAGACAGACAGACAAAGGAAGTAAGGACGAGGACTTATCGCTTTAAACAGGTAGGGAGAGAAAGGGAGGAGAAAGAGAGGGCGAAGAGAGACAGAGAGGGAGACAGACATTTGGATAGTCCAGATATTACATCTACAGATAGTCATACTACCAACATACTATATGTTGATAAGCAAGAGAGGGGAACGAAGACAGTAGGGGAAAGAGGACAGAGAGGGGAAAGAGGACAGAGAGGGGAAAGAGGACAGAGAGGGAAAGAAGACAGAGAGGGGAAAGAAGACAGAGAGAGGAAAGAGGATAGGGAGGGGAATAGGACAGAGAGGGGAAAGAGGACAGAGAGGGGAAAGAGGACAGAGAGGGGAAAGAGGACAGAGAGGGGGAAAAAGACAGAGAGGGGAAAGAGGACAGAGAGGGGATTAGGACAGAGAGGGGAAAGAAGACAGAAAGGGGAAAGAGGACAGAGAGGGGAATAGGACAGAGAGGGGAAAGAAGACCGCGAGGGGAAAGAGGACAGAGAGGGGAATAGGACAGAGAGGGGAATAGGACAGAAAGGGGAAAGAGGACAGAGAGGGGAATAGGACAGAGAGGGGAGAGAAGACCGCAAGGGGAAAGAGGACAGGGAGGGGAATAGGACAGAGAGGGGAAAGAGGACAGAGAGGAGAAAGAGGACAGGGAGGGGAAAGAAGAGAGAGAGAGGAAAGAGGACAGAGAGGGGAAAGAGGACAGAGAGGGGAATAGGACAGAGAGGGGAAAGAAGACAGAGAGGGGAAAGAGGACAGAGAGAGGAAAGAGGACAGGGAGAGGAAAGAGGACAGGGAGGGGAAAGAGGACAGAGAGTGGAAAGAGGACAGCAAGGGTAAAGAGGACAGAGAGGGGAATAGGACAGAAAGGGAAAAAGGACAGAGAGGGGAAAGAAGAAAGCGAAGGGAAAGAGGACAGAGAGGGGAAAGAGGACAGGGAGGGGAAAGAGGACAGAGAGGGGAAAGAGGACAGAGAGGGGAAAGAGGACAGGGAGGGGAAAGAAGACAGAGAGAGGAAAGAGGACAGGGAGAGGAAAGAGGACAGAGAGGGGAAAGAGGACAGAGAGGGGAAAGAGGACAGAGAGGGGAAAGAGGACAGCGAGGGTAAAGAGGACAGAGAGGGGAATAGGACAGAGAGGGGAAAGAAGACAGAGAGGGGAAAGAGGACAGAGAGGGGAATAGGACAGAGAGGGGAAAGAAGACAGAGAGGGGAAAGAAGACAGAGAGAGGAAAGAGGACAGGGAGGGGAATAGGACAGAGAGGGGAAAGAGGACAGAGAGGGGAATAGGACAGAGAGGGGAAAGAGGACAGAGAGGGGAAAGAAGACAGAGAGTGGAAAGAGGACAGAGAGGGGAATAGGACAGAGAGAAAAAGAAGACAGAGAGGGGAATAGGACAGAGAGGGTAGGAGGACAGAGAGGGGAAAGAAGACAGAGAGGGGAAAGAAGACAGAGAGGGGAATAGGACAGAGAGGGGAAAGAGGACAGAGAGGGGAAAGAGGACAGGGAGGGGAAAGAGGACAGAGAGGGGAATAGGACAGAGAGGGGAAAGAGGACAGAGAGGGGAAAGAGGACAGGGAGGGGAAAGAAGACAGGGAGGGGAATAGGACAGAGAGGGGATTAGGACAGAAAGGGGAAAGAGGACAGGGAGAGGAAAGAGGACAGGGAGAGGAAAGAGGACAGGGAGGGGAAAGAGGACAGAGAGGGGAAAGAGGACAGCGAGGGTAAAGAGGACAGAGAGGGGAATAGGACAGAGAGGGGAAAGAAGACAGCGAGGGGAAAGAGGACAGAGAGGGGAATAGGATAGAGAGGGGAAAGAGGACAGAGAGGGAAAAGAGGACAGAGAGGGGAAAGAGGACAGAGAGGGGAAAGAGGACAGAGAGGGGAAAGAGGACAGCAAGGGTAAAGAGGACAGAGAGGGGAATAGGACAGAAAGGGAAATAGGACAGAGAGGGGAAAGAGGACAGAGAGGGGAAAGAGAACAGCAAGGGTAAAGAGGACAGAGAGGGGAATAGGACAGAAAGGGAAGAGGACAGAGAGGGGAAAGAGGACAGCGAGGGTAAAGAGGACAGAGAGGGGAATAGGACAGAGAGGGGAAAGAAGACAGAGAGGGGAAAGAGGACAGAGAGGGGAATAGGACAGAGAGGGGAAAGAAGACAGAGAGGGGAATAGGACAGAGAGGGGAAAGAAGACAGAGAGGGGAAAGAGGACAGGGAGGGGAAAGAAGACAGAGAGAGGAAAGAGGACAGGGAGAGGAAAGAGGACAGAGAGGTGAAAGAGGACAGGGAGGGGAAAGAAGACAGAGAGAGGAAAGAGGACAGGGAGAGGAAAGAGGACAGAGAGGGGAAAGAGGACAGAGAGGGGAAAGAGGACAGAGAGGGGAAAGAGGACAGCGAGGGTAAAGAGGACAGAGAGGGGAATAGGACAGAGAGGGGAAAGAAGACAGAGAGGGGAAAGAGGACAGAGAGGGGAATAGGACAGAGAGGGGAAAGAAGACAGAGAGGGGAAAGAAGACAGAGAGAGGAAAGAGGACAGGGAGGGGAATAGGACAGAGAGGGGAAAGAGGACAGAGAGGGGAATAGGACAGAGAGGGGAAAGAGGACAGAGAGGGGAAAGAAGACAGAGAGTGGAAAGAGGACAGAGAGGGGAATAGGACAGAGAGGGGAAAGAAGACAGAGAGGGGAATAGGACAGAGAGGGTAGGAGGACAGAGAGGGGAAAGAAGACAGAGAGGGGAAAGAAGACAGAGAGGGGAATAGGACAGAGAGGGGAAAGAGGACAGAGAGGGGAAAGAGGACAGGGAGGGGAAAGAGGACAGAGAGGGGAATAGGACAGAGAGGGGAAAGAGGACAGAGAGGGGAAAGAGGACAGGGAGGGGAAAGAAGACAGGGAGGGGAATAGGACAGAAAGGGGAAAGAGGACAGGGAGAGGAAAGAGGACAGGGAGAGGAAAGAGGACAGGGAGGGGAAAGAGGACAGAGAGGGGAAAGAGGACAGCGAGGGTAAAGAGGACAGAGAGGGGATATAGGACAGAGAGGGGAAAGAAGACAGCGAGAGGAAAGAGGACAGAGAGGGGAATAGGACAGAAAGGGGAAAGAGGACAGAGAGGGGAATAGGACAGAGAGGGGAGAGAAGACCGCAAGGGGAAAGAGGACAGGGAGGGGAATAGGACAGAGAGGGGAAAGAGGACAGAGAGGAGAAAGAGGACAGGGAGGGGAAAGAAGAGAGAGAGAGGAAAGAGGACAGAGAGGGGAAAGAGGACAGAGAGGGGAATAGGACAGAGAGGGGAAAGAAGACAGAGAGGGGAAAGAGGACAGAGAGAGGAAAGAGGACAGGGAGAGGAAAGAGGACAGGGAGGGGAAAGAGGACAGAGAGTGGAATAGGACAGAGAGGGGAAAGAAGACAGAGAGGGGAAAGAGGACAGAGAGGGGAATAGGACAGAGAGGGGAAAGAAGACAGAGAGGGGAATAGGACAGAGAGGGGAAAGAAGACAGAGAGGGGAAAGAGGACAGGGAGGGGAAAGAAGACAGAGAGAGGAAAGAGGACAGGGAGAGGAAAGAGGACAGAGAGGTGAAAGAGGACAGGGAGGGGAAAGAAGACAGAGAGAGGAAAGAGGACAGGGAGAGGAAAGAGGACAGAGAGGGGAAAGAGGACAGAGAGGGGAAAGAGGACAGAGAGGGGAAAGAGGACAGCGAGGGTAAAGAGGACAGAGAGGGGAATAGGACAGAGAGGGGAAAGAAGACAGAGAGGGGAAAGAGGACAGAGAGGGGAATAGGACAGAGAGGGGAAAGAAGACAGAGAGGGGAAAGAGGACAGAGAGGGGAATAGGACAGAGAGGGGAAAGAAGACAGAGAGGGGAATAGGACAGAGAGGGGAAAGAAGACAGAGAGGGGAAAGAGGACAGGGAGGGGAAAGAAGACAGAGAGAGGAAAGAGGACAGGGAGAGGAAAGAGGACAGAGAGGTGAAAGAGGACAGGGAGGGGAAAGAAGACAGAGAGAGGAAAGAGGACAGGGAGAGGAAAGAGGACAGAGAGGGGAAAGAGGACAGAGAGGGGAAAGAGGACAGAGAGGGGAAAGAGGACAGCGAGGGTAAAGAGGACAGAGAGGGGAATAGGACAGAGAGGGGAAAGAAGACAGAGAGGGGAAAGAGGACAGAGAGGGGAATAGGACAGAGAGGGGAAAGAAGACAGAGAGGGGAAAGAAGACAGAGAGAGGAAAGAGGACAGGGAGGGGAATAGGACAGAGAGGGGAAAGAGGACAGAGAGGGGAATAGGACAGAGAGGGGAAAGAGGACAGAGAGGGGAAAGAAGACAGAGAGTGGAAAGAGGACAGAGAGGGGAATAGGACAGAGAGGGGAAAGAAGACAGAGAGGGGAATAGGACAGAGAGGGTAGGAGGACAGAGAGGGGAAAGAAGACAGAGAGGGGAAAGAAGACAGAGAGGGGAATAGGACAGAGAGGGGAAAGAGGACAGAGAGGGGAAAGAGGACAGGGAGGGGAAAGAGGACAGAGAGGGGAATAGGACAGAGAGGGGAAAGAGGACAGAGAGGGGAAAGAGGACAGGGAGGGGAAAGAAGACAGGGAGGGGAATAGGACAGAAAGGGGAAAGAGGACAGGGAGAGGAAAGAGGACAGGGAGAGGAAAGAGGACAGGGAGGGGAAAGAGGACAGAGAGGGGAAAGAGGACAGCGAGGGTAAAGAGGACAGAGAGGGGATATAGGACAGAGAGGGGAAAGAAGACAGCGAGGGGAAAGAGGACAGAGAGGGGAATAGGACAGAAAGGGGAAAGAGGACAGAGAGGGGAATAGGACAGAGAGGGGAGAGAAGACCGCAAGGGGAAAGAGGACAGGGAGGGGAATAGGACAGAGAGGGGAAAGAGGACAGAGAGGAGAAAGAGGACAGGGAGGGGAAAGAAGAGAGAGAGAGGAAAGAGGACAGAGAGGGGAAAGAGGACAGAGAGGGGAATAGGACAGAGAGGGGAAAGAAGACAGAGAGGGGAAAGAGGACAGAGAGAGGAAAGAGGACAGGGAGAGGAAAGAGGACAGGGAGGGGAAAGAGGACAGAGAGTGGAAAGAGGACAGCAAGGGTAAAGAGGACAGAGAGGGGAATAGGACAGAAAGGGAAAAAGGACAGAGAGGGGAAAGAAGAAAGCGAAGGGAAAGAGGACAGAGAGGGGGAAAGAGGACAGGGAGGGGAAAGAGGACAGAGAGGGGAAAGAGGACAGAGAGGGGAAAGAGGACAGGGAGGGGAAAGAAGACAGAGAGAGGAAAGAGGACAGGGAGAGGAAAGAGGACAGAGAGGGGAAAGAGGACAGAGAGGGGAAAGAGGACAGAGAGGGGAAAGAGGACAGCGAGGGTAAAGAGGACAGAGAGGGGAATAGGACAGAGAGGGGAAAGAAGACAGAGAGGGGAAAGAGGACAGAGAGGGGAATAGGACAGAGAGGGGAAAGAAGACAGAGAGGGGAAAGAAGACAGAGAGAGGAAAGAGGACAGGGAGGGGAATAGGACAGAGAGGGGAAAGAGGACAGAGAGGGGAATAGGACAGAGAGGGGAAAGAGGACAGAGAGGGGAAAGAAGACAGAGAGTGGAAAGAGGACAGAGAGGGGAATAGGACAGAGAGAAAAAGAAGACAGAGAGGGGAATAGGACAGAGAGGGTAGGAGGACAGAGAGGGGAAAGAAGACAGAGAGGGGAAAGAAGACAGAGAGGGGAATAGGACAGAGAGGGGAAAGAGGACAGAGAGGGGAAAGAGGACAGGGAGGGGAAAGAGGACAGAGAGGGGAATAGGACAGAGAGGGGAAAGAGGACAGAGAGGGGAAAGAGGACAGGGAGGGGAAAGAAGACAGGGAGGGGAATAGGACAGAGAGGGGATTAGGACAGAAAGGGGAAAGAGGACAGGGAGAGGAAAGAGGACAGGGAGAGGAAAGAGGACAGGGAGGGGAAAGAGGACAGAGAGGGGAAAGAGGACAGCGAGGGTAAAGAGGACAGAGAGGGGAATAGGACAGAGAGGGGAAAGAAGACAGCGAGGGGAAAGAGGACAGAGAGGGGAATAGGATAGAGAGGGGAAAGAGGACAGAGAGGGAAAAGAGGACAGAGAGGGGAAAGAGGACAGAGAGGGGAAAGAGGACAGAGAGGGGAAAGAGGACAGCAAGGGTAAAGAGGACAGAGAGGGGAATAGGACAGAAAGGGAAATAGGACAGAGAGGGGAAAGAGGACAGAGAGGGGAAAGAGAACAGCAAGGGTAAAGAGGACAGAGAGGGGAATAGGACAGAAAGGGAAAGAGGACAGAGAGGGGAAAGAGGACAGCGAGGGTAAAGAGGACAGAGAGGGGAATAGGACAGAGAGGGGAAAGAAGACAGAGAGGGGAAAGAGGACAGAGAGGGGAATAGGACAGAGAGGGGAAAGAAGACAGAGAGGGGAATAGGACAGAGAGGGGAAAGAAGACAGAGAGGGGAAAGAGGACAGGGAGGGGAAAGAAGACAGAGAGAGGAAAGAGGACAGGGAGAGGAAAGAGGACAGAGAGGTGAAAGAGGACAGGGAGGGGAAAGAAGACAGAGAGAGGAAAGAGGACAGGGAGAGGAAAGAGGACAGAGAGGGGAAAGAGGACAGAGAGGGGAAAGAGGACAGAGAGGGGAAAGAGGACAGCGAGGGTAAAGAGGACAGAGAGGGGAATAGGACAGAGAGGGGAAAGAAGACAGAGAGGGGAAAGAGGACAGAGAGGGGAATAGGACAGAGAGGGGAAAGAAGACAGAGAGGGGAAAGAAGACAGAGAGAGGAAAGAGGACAGGGAGGGGAATAGGACAGAGAGGGGAAAGAGGACAGAGAGGGGAATAGGACAGAGAGGGGAAAGAGGACAGAGAGGGGAAAGAAGACAGAGAGTGGAAAGAGGACAGAGAGGGGAATAGGACAGAGAGGGGAAAGAAGACAGAGAGGGGAATAGGACAGAGAGGGTAGGAGGACAGAGAGGGGAAAGAAGACAGAGAGGGGAAAGAAGACAGAGAGGGGAATAGGACAGAGAGGGGAAAGAGGACAGAGAGGGGAAAGAGGACAGGGAGGGGAAAGAGGACAGAGAGGGGAATAGGACAGAGAGGGGAAAGAGGACAGAGAGGGGAAAGAGGACAGGGAGGGGAAAGAAGACAGGGAGGGGAATAGGACAGAAAGGGGAAAGAGGACAGGGAGAGGAAAGAGGACAGGGAGAGGAAAGAGGACAGGGAGGGGAAAGAGGACAGAGAGGGGAAAGAGGACAGCGAGGGTAAAGAGGACAGAGAGGGGATATAGGACAGAGAGGGGAAAGAAGACAGCGAGGGGAAAGAGGACAGAGAGGGGAATAGGATAGAGAGGGGAAAGAGGACAGAGAGGGGAAAGAGGACAGAGAGGGGAAAGAGGACAGAGAGGGGAAAGAGGACAGAGAGGGGAAAGAGGACAGCAAGGGTAAAGAGGACAGAGAGGGGAATAGGACAGAAAGGGAAATAGGACAGAGAGGGGAAAGAGGACAGAGAGGGGAAAGAGGACAGCAAGGGTAAAGAGGACAGAGAGGGGAATAGGAGAGAAAGGGAAATAGGACAGAGAGGGGAAAGAGGACAGAGAGGGGAAAGAGGACAGCGAGGGTAAAGAGGACAGAGAGGGGAATAGGACAGAGAGGGGAAAGAAGACAGAGAGGGGAAAGAGGACAGAGAGGGGAATAGGACAGAGAGGAGAAAGAAGACAGAGAGGGGAATAGGACAGAGAGGGGAAAGAGGACAGAGAGGGGAAAGAAGACAGAGAGTGGAAAGAGGACAGAGAGGGGAATAGGACAGAGAGGGGAAAGAAGACAGAGAGGGGAATAGGACAGAGAGGGAAGGAGGACAGAGAGGGGAAAGAAGACAGAGAGGGGAAAGAAGACAGAGAGGGGAATAGGACAGAGATGGGAAAGAGGACAGAGAGGGGAAAGAGGACAGAGAGGAGATTAGGACAGAGAGGGGAAAGAGGACAGAGAGGGGAAAGAGGACAGAGAGGGGATTAGGACAGAGAAGGGAAAGAAGACAGAGAGGGGAATAGGACAGAGAGGGGAAAGAGGACAGAGAGGGGAAAGAGGACAGAGAGGGGGAAGAAGACAGAGAGGGGAAAGAGGACAGAGAGGGGATTAGGACAGAGAGGGGAAAGAGGACAGAGAGGGGGGAAGAAGACAGAGAGGGGAAAGAGGACAGAGAGGGGATTAGGACAGAGAGGGGAAAGAGGACAGAGAGGGGAAAGAGGACAGAGATGGGATTAGGACAGAGAGGGAGAAGAGGACAGAGAGGGGAAAGATTACAGAGAGGGGAATAGGACAGAGAGGGGAAAGAAGACAGAGAGGGGAATAGGACAGAGAGGGGAAAGAGGACAGAGAGAGGAATAGGACAGAGAGGGGAAAGAGGGCAGAGAGGGGAATAGGACAGAGAGGGGAAAGAAGACAGAGAGGGGAATAGGACAGAGAGGGGAATAGGACAGAAAGGGAAATAGGACAGAGAGGGGAAAGAAGAAAGCGAGGGGAAAGAGGACAGAGAGGGGAATAGGACAGAGAGGGGATTAGGACAGAAAGGGGAAAGAGGACAGGGAGAGGAAAGAGGACAGGGAGAGGAAAGAGGACAGGGAGGGGAAAGAGGACAGAGAGGGGAAAGAGGACAGCGAGGGGAAAGAGGACAGAGAGGGGAATAGGACAGAGAGGGGAATAGGACAGAAAGGGGAAAGAGGACAGAGAGGGGAATAGGACAGAGAGGGGAGAGAAGACCGCAAGGGGAAAGAGGACAGGGAGGGGAATAGGACAGAGAGGGGAATAGGACAGAGAGGGGAAAGAGGACAGAGAGGGAAATAGGACAGAGAGGGGAAAGAAGACAGAGAGGGGAAAGAGGACAGAGAGGGGAAAGAGGACAGGGAGGGGAAAGAAGATAGAGAGAGGAAAGAGGACAGAGAGGGGAAAAGAGGACAGAGAGGGGAATAGGACAGAGAGGGGAAAGAAGACAGAGAGGGGAAAGAGGACAGAGAGAGGCAAGAGGACAGCGAGAGGAAAGAGGACAGGGAGGGGAAAGAGGACAGAGAGTGGAAAGAGGACAGCAAGGGTAAAGAGGACAGAGAGGGGAATAGGACAGAAAGGGAAATAGGACAGAGAGGGGAAAGAAGAAAGCAAGGGGAAAGAGGACAGAGAGGGGAATAGGACAGAGAGGGGAAAGAAGACAGAGAGAGGAAAGAGGACAGAGAGGGGAAAGAGGACAGAGAGGGGAAAGAGGACAGGGAGGGGAAAGAGGACAGAGAGGGGAAAGAGGACAGGGAGAGGAAAGAGGACAGAGAGGGGAAAGAGGACAGAGAGGGGAAAGAGGACAGAGAGGGGAAAGAGGACAGCAAGGGTAAAGAGGACAGAGAGGGGAATAGGACAGAAAGGGAAATAGGACAGAGAGGGGAAAGAAGAAAGCGAAGGGAAAGAGGACAGAGAGGGGAAAGAGGACAGGGAGGGGAAAGAGGACAGAGAGGGGAAAGAGGACAGAGAGGGGAAAGAGGACAGGGGGGGAAAGAAGACAGAGAGAGGAAAGAGGACAGGGAGAGGAAAGAGGACAGAGAGGGGAAAGAGGACAGAGAGGGGAAAGAGGACAGAGAGGGGAAAGAGGACAGCGAGGGTAAAGAGGACAGAGGGGAATAGGACAGAGAGGGGAAAGAAGACAGAGAGGGGAAAGAGGACAGAGAGGGGAATAGGACAGAGAGGGGAAAGAAGACAGAGAGGGGAAAGAAGACAGAGAGAGGAAAGAGGACAGGGAGGGGAATAGGACAGAGAGGGGAAAGAGGACAGAGAGGGGAATAGGACAGAGAGGGGAAAGAGGACAGAGAGGGGAAAGAAGACAGAGAGGGGATTAGGACAGAGAGGGGAAAGAGGACAGAGAGGGGAAAGAGGACAGAGAGGGGAAAGAGGACAGAGAGGGGAAAGAGGACAGAGAGGGGAATAGGACAGAGAGGGGAAAGAGGACAGAGAGGGGAAAGAGGACAGAGAGGGGAATAGGACAGGGAGGGGAATAGGACAGAGAGGGGAAAGAAGACAGAGAGTAGAAAGAGGACAGAGAGGGGAATAGGACAGAGAAGGGAAAGAAGACAGAGAGGGGAATAGGACAGAGAGGGAAGGATGACAGAGAGGGGAAAGAAGACAGAGAGGAGAAAGAGGAAAGAGAGGGGAATAGGACAGAGAGGGGAAAGAGGACAGAGAGGGGAAAGAGGACAGGGAGGGGAAAGAAGACAGGGAGGGGAATATGAGAGAGAGGGGATTAGGACAGAAAGGGGAAAGAGGACAGGGAGAGGAAAGAGGACAGGGAGAGGAAAGAGGACAGGGAGGGGAAAGAGGACAGAGAGGGGAAAGAGGACAGCGAGGGTAAAGAGGACAGAGAGGGGAAAGAGGACAGGGAGGGGAAAGAAGACAGGGAGGGGAATAGGACAGAGAGGGGATTAGGACAGAAAGGGGAAAGAGGACAGGGAGAGGAAAGAGGACAGGGAGAGGAAAGAGGACAGGGAGGGGAAAGAGGACAGAGAGGGGAATAGGACAGAGAGGGGAAAGAAGACAGAGAGGGCAAAGAGGACAGAGAGGGGAATAGGACAGAGAGGGGAAAGAAGACAGAGAGGGGAAAGAAGACAGAGAGAGGAAAGAGGACAGGGAGGGGAAAGAGGACAGACAGGGGAAAGAGGACAGAGAGGGGAAAGAGGACAGGGGGGGAAAGAAGACAGAGAGAGGAAAGAGGACAGGGAGAGGAAAGAGGACAGAGAGGGGAAAGAGGACAGAGAGGGGAAAGAGGACAGAGAGGGGAAAGAGGACAGCGAGGGTAAAGAGGACAGAGAGGGGAATAGGACAGAGAGGGGAAAGAAGACAGAGAGGGGAAAGAGGACAGAGAGGGGAATAGGACAGAGAGGGGAAAGAAGACAGAGAGGGGAAAGAAGACAGAGAGGAAAGAGGACAGGGAGGGGAATAGGACAGAGAGGGGAAAGAGGACAGAGAGGGGAAAGAGGACAGAGAGGGGAAAGAAGACAGAGAGTAGAAAGAAGACAGAGAGGGGAATAGGACAGAGAGGGGAAAGAAGACAGAGAGGGGAATAGGACAGAGAGGGAAGGAGGACAGAGAGGGGAAAGAAGACAGAGAGGAGAAAGAGGACAGAGAGGGGAATAGGACAGAGAGGGGAAAGAGGACAGAGAGGGGAAAGAGGACAGGGAGGGGAAAGAAGACAGGGAGGGGAATAGGAGAGAGAGGGGATTAGGACAGAAAGGGGAAAGAGGACAGGGAGAGGAAAGAGGACAGGGAGAGGAAAGAGGACAGGGAGGGGAAAGAGGACAGAGAGGGGAAAGAGGACAGCGAGGGTAAAGAGGACAGAGAGGGGAAAGAGGACAGGGAGGGGAAAGAAGACAGGGAGGGGAATAGGACAGAGAGGGGATTAGGACAGAAAGGGGAAAGAGGACAGGGAGAGGAAAGAGGACAGGGAGAGGAAAGAGGACAGGGAGGGGAAAGAGGACAGAGAGGGGAAAGAGGACAGCGAGGGTAAAGAGGACAGAGAGGGGAATAGGACAGAGAGGGGAAAGAAGACAGCGAGGGGAAAGAGGACAGAGAGGGGAATAGGATAGAGAGGGGAAAGAGGACAGAGAGGGGAGGAGGACAGAGAGGGGAAGGAGGACAGAGAGGGAAATAGGACAGAGAGGGGACAGAAGACAGAGAGGGGAATAGGAAAGAGAGGGGAAAGAGGACAGAGAAGGGAAAGAGGACAGACAGGGGAAAGAAGACAGAGAGGGGGAAGAGGACAGAGAAGGGATTAGGACCGAGAGTGGAAAGAGGACAGAGAGGGGAAAGAGGACAGAGAGGGGATTAGGACAGAGAGGGGAAAGAAGACAGAGAGGGGAATAGGACAGAGAGGGGAAAGAGGACAGAGAGGGGAAAGAGGACAGAGAGGGGGAAGAAGACAGAGAGGGGAAAGAGGACAGAGAGGGGATTAGGACAGAGAGGGGAAAGAGGACAGAGAGGGGGAAGAAGACAGAGAGGGGAAAGAGGACAGAGAGGGGATTAGGACAGAGAGGGGAAAGAGGACAGAGAGGGGAAAGAGGACAGAGAGGGGAAAGAGGACAGAGAGGGGAATAGGACAGAGAGGGGAAAGAGGACAGAGAGGGGAATAGGACAGAGAGGGGAAAGAAGACAGAGAGGTGAATAGGACAGGAATGGGAAAGCGGACAGAGTGCGGAATTGGACAGAGAGCTGGAAAGAAGACAGAGAGGGGAAATAGGACAGAGAGGGGAAAGAGGGCAGAGAGGGGAATAGGACAGAGAGGGGAAAGAGGGCAGAGAGGGGAATAGGACAGAGAGGGGAAAAAGGACAGAGAGGGGAATAGGACAGATAGGGGAAAGAAGACAGAGATGGGAATAGGACAGAGAGGGGAAAGAGGACAGAGAGGGGAATGAAGCCAGAGGGGAAAGAGGACAGGAAGGGGAAATAAGACAGAGAGGGGAAAGAAGACAGAGAGGGGAATAGGACAGAGAGGGGAAAGAGGACAGAGAGGGGAAAGAGGACAGAGAGGGGAAAGAGGACAGAGAGGGGATTAGTACAGAGAGGGGAAAGAATACAGAGAGGGGAATAGGACAGAGAGGGGAAAGAGGACAGAGAGGGGAAAGAGGACAGAGAGGGGGAAGAAGACAGAGAGGGGGAAGAAGACAGAGAGGGGATTAGGACAGAGAGGGGAAAGAGGACAGCGAGGGGAAAGAGGACAGAGAGGGGATAAGGACAGAGAGGGGAAAGAGGTCAGAGAGGGGAAAGAGGACAGAGAGGGGAAAGAGGACAGAGAGGGGATTAGGACAGAGAGGGGAAGAGGTCAGAGAGGGGAATAGGACAGAGAGGGGAAAAAGGACAGAGAGGGGAAAGAGGGCAGAGAGGGGAATAGGACAGAGAGGGGAAAGAGGACAGAGAGGGGAATAGGACAGAGAGGGGAAAGAGGTCAGAGAGGGGAATAGGACAGAGAGGGGAAAGAGGACAGAGAGGGGGAAGAAGACAGAGAGGGGGAAGAAGACAGAGAGGGGATTAGGACAGAGAGGGGAAAGAGGACAGAGAGGGGAAAGAGGACAGAGAGGGGATAAGGACAGAGAGGGGAAAGAGGTCAGAGAGGGGAAAGAGGACAGAGAGGGGAAAGAGGACAGAGAGGGGATTAGGACAGAGAGGGGAAGAGGTCAGAGAGGGGAATAGGACAGAGAGGGGAAAAAGGACAGAGAGGGGAATAGGACAGAGAGGGGAAAGAGGACAGAGAGGGGAATAGGACAGAGAGGGGAAAGAAGACAGAGAGGGGAAAGAGGACAGAGAGGGGAAAGAGGGCAGAGAGGGGAATAGGACAGAGAGGGGAAAGAGGACAGAGAGGGGAAAGAGGGCAGAGAGGGGAATAGGACAGAGAGGGGAAAGAGGACAGAGAGGGGAATAGGACAGATAGGGGAAAGAAGACAGAGAGGGGAATAGGACAGAGAGGGGAAAGAGGACAGAGAGGGGAATGAAGCCAGAGGGGAAAGAGGACAGGAAGGGGAAATAAGACAGAGAGGGGAAAGAAGACAGAGAGGGGAATAGGACAGAGAGGGGAAAGAGGACAGAGAGGGGAAAGAGAACAGAGAGGGGATTAGGACAGAGAGGGGAAAGAATACAGAGAGGGGAATAGGACAGAGAGGGGAAATAGGACAGAGAGGGGAAAGAGGACAGAGAGGGGGAAGAAGACAGAAAGGGGATTAGGACAGAGAGGGGAAAGAAGACAGAGAGGGGAAAGAGGACAGAGAGGGGATTAGGACAGAGAGGGGAAAGAAGACAGAGAGGGGATTAGGACAGAGAGGGGAAAGAGGACAGAGAGGGGAAAGAGGACAGAGAGGGGATTAGGAAAGAGAGGGGAAAGAGGTCAGAGAGGGGAATAGGACAGAGAGGGGAAAGAGGACAGAGAGGGGAATAGGACAGAGAGGGGAAAGAAGGACAGGGAGGGGAATAGGACAGAGAGGGGAAGAGGTCAGAGAGGGGAATAGGACAGAGAGGGGAAAGAGGACAGAGAGGGGAATAGGACAGAGAGGGGAAAGAAGGACAGAGAGGGGAATAGGACAGAGAGGGGAAAGAGGACAGAGAGGGGAAAGAGGACAGAGAGGGGATTAGGACAGAGAGGGGAAAGAGGACAGAGAGGGGAAAGAGGACAGAGAGGGGATTAGGACAGAGAGGGAAAAGAAGACAGAGAGGGGAATAGGACAGAGAGGGGAAAGAGGACAGAGAGGGGAAAGAGGACAGAGAGGGGATTAGGACAGAGAGGGGAAAGAAGACAGAGAGGGGATTAGGACAGAGAGGGGAAAGAGGACAGAGAGGGGAAAGAGGACAGAGAGGGGATTAGGACAGAGAGGGGAAAGAGGTCAGAGAGGGGAATAGGACAGAGAGGGGAAAGAGGACAGAGAGGGGAATAGGACAGAGAGGGGAAAGAAGGACAGGGAGGGGAATAGGACAGAGAGGGGAAGAGGTCAGAGAGGGGAATAGGACAGAGAGGGGAAAGAGGACAGAGAGGGGAATAGGACAGAGAGGGGAAAGAAGGACAGAGAGGGGAATAGGACAGAGAGGGGAAAGAGGTTAGAGAGGGGAAAGAGGTTAGAGAGGGGCAAGAGGACAGAGAGGGGAAAGAAGACAGAGAGGGGAAAGAGGGCAGAGTGGGGAATAGGACAGAGAGGGGAAAGAGGACAGAGGGGAAAGAGGACAGAGAGGGGAATAGGACAGAGAGGGGAAAGAGGACAGAGAGGGGAATAGGACAGAGAGGGGAAAGAAGACAGAGAGGGGAAAGAGGGCAGAGAGGGGAATAGGACAGAGAGGGGAAAGAGGACAGAGAGGGGAATAGGACAGAGAGGGGAAAGAAGGACAGGGAGGGGAATAGGACAGAGAGGGGAAAGAGGTTAGAGAGGGGAAAGAGGTTAGAGAGGGGCAAGAGGACAGAGAGGGGAATAGGACAGAGAGGGGAAAGAGGACAGAGGGGAAAGAGGACAGAGAGGGGAATAGGACAGAGAGGGGAAAGAAGACAGAGAGGGGAAAGAGGGCAGAGAGGGGAATAGGACAGAGAGGGGAAAGAGGACAGAGGGGAAAGAGGACAGAGAGGGGAATAGGACAGAGAGGGGAAAGAGGACAGAGAGGGGAATAGGACAGAGAGGGGAAAGAAGACAGAGAGGGGAATAGGACAGAGAGGGGAAAGAAGACAGAGAGGGGAAAGAGGACAGAGAGGGGAAAAAAGACAGAGAGGGGAAAGAAGACAGAGAGGGGAATAGGACAGAGAGGGGAATAGGACAGAGGGAAAAGAGGACAGGGAGGGGAAAGAGGACAGAGAGGGGAAAGAGGACAGAGAGGGGAATGAAGCCAGAGGGGAAAGAGGACAGGAAGGGGAAATAAGACAGAGAGGGGAAAGAAGACAGAGAGGGGAATAGGACAGAGATGGGAAAGAGGACAGAGGGAAAAGAGGACAGGGAGGGGAAAGAGGACAGAGAGGGGAAAGAGGACAGAGAGGGGAATCGGACAGAGAGGGAAAAGAAGACAGAGAGGGGAAAGAGGACAGAGAGGGGAAAGAGGACAGAGAGGGGAAAGAGACAGAGAGGGGAAATAGGACAGAGAGGGGAGGACAGAGAGGGGAAACGGGACAGAGAGGGGAAAGAGGACAGAGAGGGGAATA